>NC_090270.1:248043490-248348074 GCF_040414725.1 Anabrus simplex | reverse complement strand
CTCAGCTGGAAAGTGCGCTCGCTGTACAAGTCGGTACAAGTGCGAAATTATACAAAGTAACATGCGCAAATAAAACGGCTGCATTTTTTATAACATTTTAACACAAAAACGTGAAATTCCCAGTCTTATATTAGGACGGCAACAGTAATAGGCAATCCCAAAACCTCCCATGGCTTTATGTATGTAAGGTGCAACATCTGTTCTGATCCCGATAACATATAATCGTATACGATAATACTAAATTTGTGTTACCGTACTTAAGAAGGAGCAGTTTCGATTCCTGTCAGAAAGCCCAGTGACTATTCACTGCCCTGAGGGAAATGCCGAAAACCTGTTCGGTGATACACTTGAAAAATTAAAAAAATGAACATCTAACCCTCGACGTAATGCAGACGTTTTGAAAGTATGAACATTTGATGTAACTTGTTCCACCTTCATGTAGAGCTGTCGAAATGCGCTCTGTCTCCTTCCAATTGTTGTGGACGCACTCTGCTTTAGGATTTCCGAGAATTCTCTAAGCAATACCACCTGAATGCGATGCTAAGATGGTCCCTTATATAAGTTCACCGCCGATCGCTTTTCCAGTATAGTACATTATCAAATTAGCGCAATGACTAGCCGTTAACACCACGATGCATAAGTATGCTGTAGTCGTCCTTTCATGAGAAACAGTTTTTTGAAAAACGCATGATCGAGGATTTAGCGTTGATGGGACTGAAATTTCTGGACGGTTGATCCGGGAAATCGTTTTTCCAAGGAACGGATAATGCAGGATTTTTACAACGTGGTTTAATTAGGATGCTCGCAGGACCATGTAATTTGAATGAATAATACAGGAAAACGTAGTTTCCGGGAACGTATAATCAAGGTTCTACTGTATGCTTCTTCCAAATAAGGATGCTTACTATGATTGGATAGATGAATTTACCCCATCAGTCTTTATGCCCAAGAAACACTGGCTTGATTGCCTTCAGGAATGCATGCTATGTTCATCTTGTTCCAAGTGATGCACTCAATAGAACCAAATGGAGATGAGTTTGCAAAACAGTGGACCCTGCTCGAAATGCTAAGTAGATTATGAGTCTTTATTTCCATATCAGACTATTTTACAATATAAATACTATAAAATCATCTAAATATGCGAGAAGACCTCAATTTTTCATAAAATTTTAATAATTCATCTTTCTGTTTCAGTTTCATGAACCTATGTCATTTTATCTCCAAGAATAATGTTAAATATACATATAATGAATAAAATAATTTAACATCAGTTAATATTTTGCCTCTCTTCAGTTATGGTTCTAAATTTGTTTTCTATGAATTGTAATGGATATTATCATATGTCAAAACTCAAACAATTTGTTGCTCTTGGCTCAACAGGATTGGGTAACAATACAAGAGTTTGGAAAGAAATACGAGGCGTGTTTTTTAAGTAAGGTCCATTTGAAAATAAGTACACAACGAAAGCTTATTTCAAAAAAGTAAATTTAGTTTCAGAAAGTACATAGTTCACTCTATTTTTTTGACATAGTTGCCATGTTTGTTCAAACACTTATCATACCTCGTAACCAATTTTAAAATACTCTCTTCATAGAAACTTGCCGCTTGCTCCGATAACCAAGAGTTCACTGCCGTTTTCACGTCGTCATCATCATTGTAATGGTTGCCACTGAGGTGATGTTTGAGGTGGAGGAACAGATGGTAATCGCTCGGCGCAAGATCAGGACTGTAGGGTGGGTGGTCTAAAACTTCCCGGCCAAAACTGTTCAATAAATCGCGGGTCTGACCTGCAGTGTGAGGTCTTGCATTGTCATGGAGAAGGACAATTCCCTTTGTCAGCATGCCGCATCTTTTGTTTTGAATCGCTGTGCGTAGCTTTCTCAGGGTTTGGCAGTATGCTTCTGCATTGATAGTGGTTCCTCGTTGCATGAAGTCGACCAACAAAACACCACGGCTATCCCAGAACACCAACGCCATGATTTTGCGCTGTGACAGAGTCCGTTTGGCCTTCACCTTTACAGGCGAGTGTGTGTGTCTCCATTCCATGCTCTGTTGCTTCGATTCGGGCGTGATATGCGAAACCCATGTTTCGTATCCAATTACGATCTGACTCAAGAAGCCGTCATCTTCTTCGTCATAACGAGTCAAGAACTTCATCGCACACTCAAATCTTTGGGTTTTGTGGTCCTCTGTTAGGAGTTTCAGGACCCAACGGGAGCACAGTTTCCTAAACTTTAGGTGTTCAGAAACAATGTTGTAAAGCACTGATCTCGACATGTCAGGAAATTCGTTTGAGAGAGCTGTTATTGTGAAGTGCCTGTTCTCACGAATCTTCGCTTCAGCTGAAGCCACCAAATCGTCTGTAATCAAAAAAGGGCGACCGGAGCGGTCCTCATCATGGACGTTGGCACGGCCATCTTTGAATTTTCGTACCCACTTATGCACTTTCCTTTCACTCATAACAGTATCACCGTACACTTCGCAAATCTGTCGATGAATTTCTGCAGCAGACAGGTTCCTTGCTGACAAAAACTGTATCACTGACCGAACCTCACATGCGGTGGGCGAGTTGATAGTCTTAAACATTTTGAAAGCACAGAACAGAACCGTAGAGGTTAGCTACGGAGCTGAAACTGAGCACAGTTGTTCCCGAGGCATGCCGGTACACGATGCACGCACTCGTTGCGATATGCGCACAAACTACTAGTGTCTACAACAAAACGGACCTTGCTTAAAAATCACGCTTCGTAACTTCCTTCCTCCAAGCAATGACTCATAGCAATAGCACCAAGGGTAACTTACAGTAATAGTACCTTGGTATGAATATATTTATTGTTCTAAATAATTTCAAGTATTATTGAAGAAACGCTTTTCTTTTCATAACCCGCCCCCCTTTCTCTCTCTCTCTCTCTCTCTCTCTCTCTCTCTGACAAATTAATAACAGTATAAATCCTCATATCTCTGTGTGTCAATTATATTCCGTATATATGCAAATACTCCGCTACAACAAATAATCTATGCACTGTAATTTTAGGAGAGAAAATAACATTTATAAAATGAAAAGGAAATTTTGTTTTATTTACAAGAAATTAATCCTACATATTGTTGTACTTCACATACTTTTGCAGAAATATCCAGGACTCTTCTTACAATAGCAAAAAAATGCGAATTACAATTTATATCAATTTGTTAATATGTGCAGTAAAATATTAAAGCCAATAATTGCATGCTCTATTACCTTCATACATAATCACTTTTATCGTCATCACTGATGGAAGAATAATATTTGTCGTTGCCATCTTCCCATAGTGTGTCATCCTCAGTTCTGTCTAGTGAATTCATGATACCACATTTATTGCAGGATTTTTCCACCATTGAAACAGAATGGTGTTCTATGCATATTTATCTGCTCACAAATCTGAGTTACATCCAGCCGTTTGACTTTTCTACTCTGAGTGAACTCCGTGTTTTTCATCAGCCATCCATTGCATATATTACTGTTTCAGTACTGCTTTGAATGGTTATAAGAAATAAATTGACCTTTTCAATACAGTATATCAATTAAATGGTTGGTTTATACACTCATGTAGTGGTTGGAAGATGGATGTTTGGCTTGCAGGGATTATCACCAAATTAGTTTTCCTTTATTGCAACTTCTGTCGCACTTCTTGAATTGTGTGTCCACAGAAGCTGTCCAGGACCAACCTGTTAACGTGAATTTAGCCTTGGCGATGTTGCCAAACGTGCATCACCCCATCAACCACAAGGTCTCTGTTCATCTTTTCCGATTTGCTCACACCAGTATGCCTTTCATTGATACTTTTGGAATGGTTTATCTTTTAAATATCATGTAAGGTGATACCTTTCGTTCATTGCCAGTTGTAGATAACATGACCATACACCTTTGTTTATCATTGCTGTCAGTTCATATCATTATGCGAGTCTCCAAAATATCTAGGAGTGACACTTGATAGATCTCTTACTTTCAAGAAGCACTGCATGAACTGCAAATCGAAAGTCTCCACCAGGAACAATCTTGCACGGAAACTGGCCGGATCACAGTGGGGTAGCCAACCTGAAACCATCCGAACTTCTGCAATGGCACTATGCTATTCTGCAGCAGAGTATGCATGTCCTGTCTGGTATAATTCAACATATGCCAAACAGGTAGATATAGCTCTCAATGAAACTTGCAGAATTATAACAGGTTGTTTGAAATCTACTCCAGTTGAATGGCTCTACCACCTTGCAGGAATAGCACCTCCTTCTGTTCGAAGAGAAATAGCTGCGAACAAGGAAAGAAAGACAGTGGAACAGGAAAGGACCCATCCTCTATATGGGCATGAACCGCATCTGCAACGTTTAAAGTCAAGGAAGTTTTTTCTCAGAACTTCAAAGGAACTTAGAACCACTACTGAAAAAGCCAGGTTGCAATTATGGAGGGCTACATCCTACCTTCCTCCTGGCTGGATAAGATTTTTGGAAACTCTACCTCCTGGCTATGATGAAGAATGGATGACCTGGAAGTCCCTGAATAGACTGAGATCTGGAGTTGGCAGATCCAAGGTTAATTGGGCAAGATGGGGCTACATAGATCAAGAAAAAATCCAATGTGACTGCGGAGAAGACCAGACCGTCCAACATATGCTCCAGTGTCGACTATGTCCAGCCTCCTGCACAGAAGATGAACTATATCAAACATCAAAAAATGCATTGGAAGTGGCCAAGTTTTGGGCAAATGTAATATAGTAATTATAACTGTGTACAACATGTATGTTTCTGATACGAGAATAATAATAATAATAATAATATCATTATGCTGGATTCCCCCTTTCTGTTGACAATGTTGTCGAGCAGCATTTCAAATAGATCATTGTTTGATGCACGTTACCAATTTGTGATTAGTATATACTCTGCCCTTTTATGCCACGACTAGCTACACAAGAAACACGAGACACTCTCAGGGGTGCTCAGTAAGGGATTTGACATGTTCCAAAAATGGTGTGGATCAAAGGAAATGGGCAGATATCGGCAAATAACGAATCTTGAAGTACAAATCAATGGTAGATGATTTATTACAAAAATTATGTTATCCTGAGAACTATGATTATGAAATATGATCACTAAAATTTTAAATTTTATGCTCAGTCTTGATGTACATCCAGAAATAAAACAAATGGGATGGTACATGTTAATAAATTCCTACTAATTCTGACAAATTTTACATTAAACATCAATTTTGAATTTTATGACTGTTAATTTTTATTTGTTACGAGAATGATGCTCATGCGCATATCAAATTATGCTGGAAAATGTGTAACAAGATTTTAAAATGTTTGTTACATGACTGGTCAAAACATAAAGAAACGAAAATACAAATTTTTAAAATTTAAGTTCCACTTAATCATGCTTGATTATATGTGCCTCAAATTTAACTCAACATTTCAATTATTATCTGTTCAACGTAACTTCAGAATACACGTAACTTCACGTGACAAAACTAGGAAAGTAAAATTAAAATAAATCTTTAACCATGTGTAATGACCTTAACACAACGCCAAAACTTAGGGCAACGTTGGTGACACAATAAATTACAATAAAATAAAAATCACTCAACCTGTGGAGAAAAAAAAAGTAATAAATCTCCCGTTACCATCATCTACCAAGGAAAGAAATGCAACCAACTACCAGTAGAAAATACTACATTACAAAATAATATACAACACATGTCCATACATGTTTCAACCAATTTAATGGAGATGAAATAAGCCCATAAATGATGACTTGAAACAACAGTAACTAATCCGATTGAAATAGTCTGGGTAATGGTGACTGATAACGCTGTCAATACCTACATCGAACGCAAGTCATTATGGAAATCTATTGAATATTGAGGAATTGGTCATTATCATACAGCTACACTCTGATCTTGTGATGGTGCTCATCAGGTGGGACAAAAGGCTCTAATAATCTTATACACTCAATTTTATTTCATAAGAAGACGTGTGGTTTACCTCGTGGTTCAATAATACTTTGTGAAGATGCTACCGTCTATGGTTCTCTCAGGGAAAACAATCGCAGATATACGAAATGACAATAAATTATCTCTAAATATTCATTTATCATTATACACAACATCGCAGAAAATAGAATACATGTGCTTAGGATCATAGTGATGCAAAGATTCGTCCCCAAATAGCACACAAAAATATCATAATCCGATACAACATCTCTCCACATGGCACAATGTGAGAGGGAAATATCAATACAATTCACAACATCCGTCCAAAATATAATGGGTAAAATCACATAAATGACTTGAATCACACACAAGTGTAATAATCAAACAATGTCCTCCCTTAAAACATAGAAATCGGATTCAAAAGAAATCTGTCCATATCACTACCATAACATTCGCACGTCAGATGAGCTTAATCCCTTATGAAAATGTAGCAAACACTTTTGGAAAAAAAATGGGAGAAATAAACTCCGAAGAATAAAAATATTACACGTACACATTCCTCAGTATCATAGCAATCAAATGGAAAAGTAATATTTACTAAAGTTTAGCCAATGGCTGATATTTAAATTGGATACTCGTCTGATGACATGACTTATTCAAACCCGCACAGTTTATGATTTTGACATTCAGTCATCACGCACATTACAATCATATAATTGAAAAAAATACAGACTCAATGTCATATAACGAAAGAAAATGACATGGTAAAATTGCTTAAATCTAACCAAACTACTGTTCAACCAATAATCCCTTCAAGAAGAAAGTTAACTACTTATTACAGCTACATAGAACACATAATATCCAGTAAAAATGAATTGTCGACTTAACTTTGATGTCTTGATAACCTTGGTTTCCTTCTAGGCTGGATTCCTGGCATTAGGACGTTGTCGGCATCGGTCCTCCTCCTTAGTACTGCATGATGAGATGGGTGATGTCTTCGGGGTAAATAAATTTTCTAACAATGGTCTTCATCGCCTCATCTGGTTATGAACTGGTACCTCTTGATGTTCACTGAAACGTACACGAAAATATTAGTATTAATTCTCAACTCGTAGCTTCACAATTGACACATAATGATACGTACTTTATTCAGGAACACTATTGACGTCTGCTGTGTGAATCTAGATGGTCTTTTGTACGATTGAGAAGCGAGACTGCTCTCCTCGTGGCGACGAGTAACAGCTGTCCCGGTCTACCCGATCTCCCTCTCCGCTACTGAATGATGGTGGGTCAGCTGAATCCAATAGCAAGTGAGCAAATGAATTAGCGTATAGCAAGTGAGAGAGTCCTTCACTGTGTGCACCAAATATATTCTTAGCTCTGTCATCCAGCATAACTTATGGTTCAATTGATGTCCTAAATTCCTCACTGTTGTGAATAACATGACACATGGTTTCTTATTAATTAATTAATTCCATAAGGAATTTTATTTCATAATGTCATTATTTACATTTCCTAAAATATGTCATTAAATCTTTCATACACACTCGTTGGAGAATGTTTGTTAAGGCGCCAAATCTGAAGTTTTGATATTACGGGAAGTTTTAAATGTAATGTTTCTTGTGGATGGAGAGTCCAGCAGTATTAACAAATTTATCCGTCTCTTCTCGTGGTGATAGCGTTGGTCTACACCCTTCAACAGGTTATATAAAAAGGAAAAGAAAGTTACCCCTTTGATTTCACCGGTCAACACTCAGCGTGGAACACGTGGCGTATAGTCCCATCACATAAAATTCACTGCCAATCACAATAGACCTAAAATATCACAATACTGTATATGAAAGTTTTTGGTGCAAATTTATTCTGTAGTGATAGAAATTCATGACTATTTTGTTGTTATCACCTGAAAGCCATTGAGCAATGCTAGTTCTTCTATGGAAGTCTAATCCATTTGGATTTAAAAATCTCGTTAGCCAGCCATAGCTAGCTTTGAAGCCCGTGATGCCTAATTCCGTGACTATAGCTAAAGCTTTTAGCTGGCACATTTTACTTGTAACCATGTTATCTGTACTCTCTCTTATCATATACATAATCACACAGGTTTTTCTGTGTTTTGATGCTTCACTTTTTGGCCACAAAATGTCCTGCGATTATTATGTTTTTTCAAGTCACTTTCTTGTTTTTGCCAGTTGCAAATGCAACTTTCTCTTCCTGTTGTGCAGTTTTCAATGTTATCTTCAATAACCAGAAGCTGTGAACGAGCAACACCGAGAACTTGTGGTCGTACTTAACGTATTTTTCATACTTAACTTCTTATGTGCTATAGACGTCACACAGACAGAGGCCGGACAATACCTGGAGCTCTCAAATGCAATTTTATTTGACGTAAATAAATATCACACAAAGACACATTCACTTCCCTGTGTAAACTACTTTATTGTCACTGTAAGTCTCAACACACAGTTATACACAATAGCAAGTGACACTACAACACTTAATAGCGGAGTACCCTGAAGTCAATTCTGACAAGTACAGATATCAACAACACTGATTCACCCACTATAACATACACTCTCTTGAACTGACTGACCCACTGACTGACAGCTAGAATTATCGATTTCTGGAAGGGTTCTTACAACACTCTAAATGGAACGCACTCGAAACATCGATCAACCAGCTAGTCGAATGGCAGTGGCGTATGCTAGGATCAAGACGTGGGCTACCACTAGACTTAGGTTACCCCTTTTTGATGGTTGGTTTAGTGAATGTCAAGCCTGTTAAGAGTTTTGAGCTGCAGCCAATAGCCAACGGAGAAGCCTGTTGTGTTGTCAAGGCTGTTTCACAAGCTACTGCCCTGGCCTCTGTTACTGCCAATGCTCAACCCCTGATCAGTGGAGATGGTAGCTTAAGGTTTAGCAAATTAAAGTCTGGCTTTGTAGCTAAATGGATAGAATGCTTGCCTTTGGTTTGATGGCTCCAGTTCAATTTTCAGAATCAACCCCCTTATACTGTTAATTCCCCTAGTTTGGGGGCTGGGTGTTTATGACGTCTCCACCATTCATTTTATCCTCATTAGGTCACCACCAAGCCTAACAGATGCCATGTACCATTATTATTATTATTATTATTATTATTATTATTATTATTATTATTATTATTATTATTACTAAATAAAAATGTTGAATTTTGCAGCAGTCATACCCATCGTTCACTGGTTAATTAGCTTCCTCGGGAGATCAGTGGTGGTGTCCGACTCATGATCATGGCTTTGATTCGAACCAACAAAAGAGAATACTAAACCTGAAAGACAGCATTTCATTTTAGGAGATCAACGAATAAAGAGAATAGTATATTGCAGCCCTGCAGTATTTTCCTTCAAGCATGTAGAAGTAAAAGGGAGTGAACTACCAGCACTGTTATCTATATGATAACAGAGTGCTGGTGAGGAAGTGTACATGATGAGTTACGCATGGTTGATAGTTATAGCAGTGGTGATCTAACGGACCGAAGCCTAGCACACCTCTTCTCCCCGGTACCCGCTCCTATCCGATATACAGCAGCAAGCCATGACGGGTGAGTCAAGGGGAGAGGGACACGAGTCTGGGCTGCAATATCAGTCTCCGATACTTTGCTCTCAGAAATACGTGCGACATTTATTCTCACTGCACTCAAGTTTTGTAAATGGAACAATGGAAATATAATTAAAACATGTTAAACATAATAATTGATAGTTTTACAGTTAGGATGTTGTACCTATGACATACTATAGTAAAACGGGATCCATTCTTTGAGGCGAAGTAGTACTAACCTGTTAAATAATGTGCGCACCCCAGTTTTCCTTCATTAAATTCCCAAATATATATGTGCATGAGCATTTGCGTATATACAGGAGTGTTTTCCCTAGGACAGGTGTTTTTACAGACCACCCTGCTAACATTACCTAGATATGTGCTAGTCACATAGCCTAATATTAATACATATTTGAGTCATTAGGTATTCTAAATTTAAATACTGTAAAAATGTTTGTTTATTTAAATGATAAATCTTCATTATTGTCATGACATCGGAGTTTAAATGTTTAGCTTGACTATCATGTATACATCATGCACGAGCGGTGTCTCGATTAGTGTGGAATCTCATGCGAGTACTCGATTCCGCATGACGTCACAAACCTGTATGGCACACCACAGCAACTGAGTGGTAAGTCCCGGTGTTACATGATTATGAAGGAGCAGAAGAACACTACAAGTTCAAAATTCTCATGTCTTGGTCATGATTCGTGATCACTTGAAAACACTAAAGTAGTTCAATTTTGCAGTTAATGTTCATCTGTCTGATATTATTGTCAATGCCCTGAGGGCAGTAAATTGAAATGTTATCGTATATACTGTATTTCTTATATAGTATTCTCCATCCGGTTACTTATGCCTGCCGCCCGGCTGCCAAAAATTTCTGGGGAGAACACTGTACAGTAACATCTAGAGAGCCATTACTGGTGGTTGAGAGTGTGAAAATAAATGTTTCTGTTCAATTTTTAGTGTGTTCACCAAACCGTGGACTGTAATTTCTGTCTGGTCACATTGTGTTTAGTGTGCCGTGTGACTGAGATTTTAAGTTCCAGGATGGACAGTGTTGCCTGACGAAAAAGTAATAATTCTGCAGCCTTAGCTACCATATGAAGATATTTTGATTTGGCACCATTTAGGCTGTCTGCATGTCAGTTTTGACATCATTTTACTCTACTAGATGACAGAGACCCAAGAACCCTAATTTGTCAGGTACTGAGCTCGATAGCTGCAGTCGCCTAAGTGCGGCCGGTATCCAGTAATTGGGAGATAGTTGGTTCGAGCCCCACTGTCAGCAGCCCTGAAGATGGTTTTCCGTGGTTTCCCATTTTCACACCAGGCCGCTTCCTTCCAATTCCTAGACCTTTCCTATCCCATCGTCGCCATAAGACTTATCTGTGTCGGTGCGACGTAAAGCAAATAGCAAAAAATAATAATAATAATAATAATAAATTTGTCAGGTAAACATTGAAAGTGTTGCCAGAAATCTGTGATCTGCCAACACTGTACATTACGTGGAATGCCATATGGACATTTTTCCCCCCCACCCTTCAAAAATCCAACTACTTCTGCCAGGTTTAATCCTGCGGTCTTAGGATCAGAACTTCTACATTCTACCACTGATCTGCAGAGGAAGCTTTCTACTAACAAATCAATATTGATCCTGACTCAGTACTCCTATCAGAGGACATTCATAACAGGAAAATGAAAACAAATTCAAGAAACTACATAATACTCAAATGATGGAATTGTGAAGCAATGACTTTCAACACTGAACAGTAGGGATGGAAAATAAAGAGTACATATCTCGAACTTCCCAAAGTCCTGCAGACAACACATTTTGTGACACACTGTCGTGAACGGCATTCACGACGCGTCTTGCGTATAAATGAGTGAGCGAATGGACTCGAACAGGTTTTCGAATCCGCGACCTCCAGGGTATGAAGCCTGTGATATGAAGAGTAGCAGGTATATGAACACATGTAGATGTGAAGGGAAATTACAGGAGAGTCTGTATAATTAATAATAATAATAATGAGGATGATAGAATATTCCAAAGAAAGTATCGGAACATTCTATGCTGCGTAGAAACTTGTAAGCCAAGAGTAGTGACTCAATATTACGAAAGATACTTGTGCAAGCAAACTGTGTATTTCTTGTGGATGTCGCATGTAAGGGACATATGAAAAACTTCCACAATGTTCGAGTAAGTCGTGTGTAGTTGCAACGTGACAGGGAGGTCCCATATTAAGGAACCAATCAAAGAGCAGTGATACTGTGATGTGTACAAGTGACTAAGGGTGGTGATGTGCTGTTCAGTGGAGTGTTCTCGAAGGAATAGAAGAAATCATATAAGCTAGTAACTCGTAAACAACAAGGCTTTTTGAGTCTCAGCTTTTAGACTATAGGCCGGAGGCCCTGTCGCCCCACGAACTGATAGTTAGACGGCCAGGAAGGAACTGTTAAGGGTGTTGGTATAACTTAAGTAGAGCCGCAAGTGTTTAGCTAAAGTATTAGCAAGTTAGAGGGACAATAGTCTCTTGAACTGAGTGTGATTCGTTAGTGAATGATCACAGGGTTTTCCACACCAGTAGTCAATTAGGTGTTGGAATATAATCAGTATAAACCAGCACTCAATCTTAATTGGGAAAGTTTTGCATCACCGTCGAGGTAACGGGTTCTAGCGATGTCAACATAGAAGAAAGAAAAAAAGAAGAGAGAAGACTTCAACTGGATAGAGATCGGCTTCATCTCGTATTTAAGTATTCAACCAGTGAATATAAAAAGAAGAGTAAACACACTGAAATTAGTAACACTCTGTGACATCTCAAACAGACGAGTTGGAAGGCAGTTTGATCTTCCATCCACAGAATATATGATAGACTAGCTGATGTACCCATGCTTCGCTACAGAATTCTACATTGTATACAGAATTCTAGGTTAGGTAGTGTACACATTGTAAGATTGTATTGAATTGCATAGCTCTTACTGTTACCCCAGAAACGCGATAGGAAAGTCACCAAACGTCTTTTCTAATGTAAAGACTGGGTTAGGGAATTTTCATTGTACGGGTAGGCCCACTTGCCTACAATCAGTCACAATCAAGTTAGGGAATTTTCATTATAATGGCAGACACTCGCTCTCCACCTGCCATTTTACATCCTCAAAAAGACTTAGTGGTTTTCCAACTGAAATCAACATAGGTCATTACAATGATGTTAGTAGGAATGTTGCGATTAAGAGCAATATTATCATATGAAATAATCAAATGATAAACCACACATTTCCTCAATTTTAATGAACAGTACTACGCTGCCAATCTAACAGTCCAAAGTTCCAGAGCTGGAATGACCAGGCCGCAATGCTGTGAACACTCCCCCGCTGTATTCTGTTAAGTTTACATACTGCTCATTCAAATCAGCACGTCAGAGTAGGGATCGAATTGCTGGAATACTATGATGAACCAGTGTATTACATACCAGTAGTATCAGAAAATGTATGAACCAGAGGAAAGACATGCTAAAGAAGAAAGTTACCTGTGTAACTCCCCAGCTATTTCCCGACAATATTCAGGCAGGTTGTTATATTCGATACGCAACAGTAATCCCATCTCTCGGAGATGAGTGTTAGCATAAGAGATAAAGAACATAACAAACAATGGTCACTGTAATTGTTGATCAATTTTATGAGCTTTTGATATTGTAGCCCTTCACAGTTTTCTTCTAACTCTGAAATACCTTATCATAGTCGGTACGGTAAAACTGAATAAAACATAAATGATCAGAAATTGTATTCTCTATAACTTTTGTTATGTAGTACTTTTTGATAGGACCAATAACATATGTATTTAAAAATTAAATTTTAAGCGCCTTCCCTTAAACTACCATTTCATTTAGGGTGAATAAAATTATTTATAGCCTTGACTCTACATACCAATTTTCATTAAATTCTATTTACCCATTTGCTCGTGGCTCGGCGTTGATATGGACTTAGCAACAAATATACATATTCATGAATATCTATGTTATCACAGCTGGTACGGTAAAAGTGTATAAGACATAAATGATCGGAAATTTAATTCTATATAACTTTAGTTATGTAGTATTTGTCGATAGGACCACTAATAACATAAATATTTGAGAATTAAATTTTAGGCCTTCCCCTAAACTACCATTTCACTCAGCGAGAATAAAATGATTTAGAGCCTAGATTGTAGTGGCTCATTCCTTGAATTTAAATACCAATTTTCATTAAATCCTCTTGAGCTGTTGTCTTGTGATGCGCATACATACAGACAGAAATGATGGAAAATTGAAAAAGTGCATTTCCTTGTTACTGTGGACTCATCTGATACAGAAATACCATTCCTTTTAAATTCTGAGCAATATACAGACAAAACTCTTTTATTTATTTATTTATTTATTTATTTATTTATTTATTTATTTATTTATTTATTTATTTATTTATTTATTTGTATAGAGAGAGAGAGATATATGTGCAAGCAGGGAGAAGAGGCAGAAGTCAACCCATGAGGGAGGTAGCAGAATCTATAATTTCATTTGAGCTTTCAGTTTGTGATGGATGGAGAAGATCTACACCTTTCTGCTCATAATTTAGTGAATATAGACTTCAGTGGTATGGGCACATGATGAGAATGAAGAGCGAGAGACCTGCCAGACTATACTTCTACCTTACCGTATAAGGAAAGAGACCAAGGGCGAGGCCATGGAAACGCTGGATAGACATAGTGAAATCAGATGTGACGGAGAAAGGTCTCAGATGGGAAGATATCCTGAAACAGATCAGGAAGAGAGACATCTGGGAAACTAGAGTTGGATGATGATGATGATGATGATGATGATGATTGCATGCTTATGGCTACCAAAAGAAAATCATTAGCTTGGGAGTATTTCACAGAAGTCCCAAGAAAATAACGTGCAATTTAATCATTGTTTCTGGAAGAAAAAATACATCTGGCATGATTCACCATTTGAAGAGCCACGAGACATTTTAAGGCAGTCAGGTATCTGCTAGTAAATATTCTGCATGCTATTTATAGTTTAAACTAAATTCTGTTCTTCATTCCTTTTTTGTGAATTTTACAGATGATTACAAAGGTATTGTTTTTTTTTTTGTTTTTTAACACAAGAGCTTAACTTTACAAAGGTGAAAAATGAGAGTATCCTCCTAATTCAATACAATAAATATTCCGTCATTAGACGGAGTAAACAAATTCAAACATGTTTTGGCTCGTTTGAGCCATCTTCAGTGAAAAATGAGGGGAGTTTGAAATAATTTACATAATATAAGTTGAAAAAATGCTAAAAAACATAATGAAGGAGCAAATGAAAAAACAAACAAAAGAGAGCCTAGACGGAAACAAAATTAGCACAAATATACAATATTTACATCAATATGCGGAGCAAAAAACAACTCACTGCGACAAAATTTAGCGAAAAGGTGTTAATTTAAAATAATAATTGGAACTAAAAACTGTGTTAACCTAAGAAAACAAAGGAATGAAAAAAACAAATGATGCAGATGGAAATGAACAATAGTAGCACATGGTGAGGTTGTGGACCTCATAGTTTAGAAAATATTGTTTAGTAACAATAACAAAACAGGTTAAAATCACTGTCGAAAATCATCCTTATAGAAACCCATCACATTAAATTGGTCAGGAGGGGAGAGGGAGCAAACATTTTTGAGAAACCAAGCCTGATATAACGTGCATACGAAAAGCCTGTGACAAGGTAAAAACACCAATGAAATTTAAAGCTTTAGAAACAGCAGCAATCTCAATCTAGCAGTCCCTTTCTTGATTATTGTTCCATAATGTTGGCTGGTGTCTTGCCTTATTATAAAGGGTCGGAAGGGCCGCAATATAAAATTGAGAAGCTGTGTTAGGCAGAAGACAGATGCATAGTAAACTGTAAGTGATCTAGAGGAAATCGTCAATGAAGTTCTAATCTGTAAGATTAGATTGGTAGAGCAACCGACGCGAAATCGGGAGGTTGTGGGCTCGGATCCCACTGGTGTCCGGCTGGCCATTTTTGTTCTGTACTTAACATCTCTTCAACATGTACTACATGTACGTAACACGACCTAATACGTTGAAAGTCTGTTTCGATTACAATGCGGTCGTGAAAATTCAATGTTCATTGTGCCAATATTTCAACATTGAGCATTGAAATACGTGTATGGATATATTTACGTTGAAATCACCAATTCTAGTAAATGCTCGTACAAGAAATGTAAATAAACAAACAAAAAATGAAAAAATAATAGTATGCCCTCAGCTACCACGTGCAGACATTTGGATTTGAAGCCATGTAGGCTGTCTGCATGTTGATTTTGGTGTTCCATTTTACTCGACCAGATGGTAGAAAATGGGGGCTGTTGGGCAATGTATTGCCAAGTTCTAATTAGTTTTGTCAGATACCACTGGAGATGTCTTACATGCTGGCATCACATGAAATGGATCTTTTTCTGCCATTATCTGACTTTTCCGACTGGATTTAAACCTTGTTAAAGTGATTACCCCAATGAAGATCATTCCTTATATTAACACCCAGTTACTTACAGTGATCTTCATGTGGCAGTATCACCCCATCAACACTAATTAAAATTGAGAGGACTTTTCATCCAATTTACCATCATACCATTGTCTGCTATCCATCTCACAACATTGTGTAGCTCTTTTTATAGTTGCTCACAATCCTTTAATGTATTCATATTCAATACAGTATACTTCATCCACCATCTCTCCACTGACAGCTCGGAATGTACTACTTAGTCGACCATCTCAATCTCCTTACTCCTTTGTCGGAAATTACTCGGAACAAGTCGTGCTGCTTTCCTTTGGATCTTGTCCAGTTCTGCTATCAAGTAGTCCTGATGTAGGTCCCATACTCTGGAACCAGGCTCTAATTAGGGTCTTCTTTACATCCTTACTGCAACCCTTAAGTACCCTCCTAACCATGTGAAGAGATCTGTAAGCTTTATTTACAATCCCGCGAATAGCCTCGTCTGTGATTCCGGATCTTTACTCATATCATTTACATACGTTTAAGAAGGCATAAAGGTCCAATAATACTGCCCTGTGGGACCCCTCTCTCAATCAGATAACACTTCACCTACTATAATTCTCTGAGTTCTGTTTTCTAAAAATTTAGTCACCCATTAAACCACTCTTTTGTCTAGTCCAGTGGTTCCCAACCTGGGGGCGATCGCCCCCAAGTGGGCGATTTGGGTTATCAGGGGGCCAATAAATAACTGGGGGAGCGATTTGGGGGCAATGAGTATTCAAAGGGGGAAAATTAAAATAGTACTGTACACTAGAATTTGCCAGGTAGCATGAGTGACAGGCTATTCTCAGCCAGCGAGTACACTGCACTCACCACTCTCCACAATCCCCAACTGTTGTTGCTCAGTGTAGCAGACTGGTGACTCAACCCCCTCCCCCTCTTGCCATCACAACACACTTGCCATTGACCTACATTGGTCTTCAGTTTCAGCTAGCCTTTATGTGCCTCACCATCAGTTTTTGTGCATTTGTTTTGAAGTGTAGAAGTTCATGCACAATGGATTCAAAAGAGAAGTGTCGTCAATACTCAGTTGAGTATTTAAAATTCGGTTTTATTGCGTCACCGCATAATTTTCAGTTTCCACATTGTATTTTGTGCGATGAAACATTTACTAGTAATGAAGCCATGAAGCCTTTGCGAATGAATGATCGTTTATTAAGAGTACACAGTGATAAAGTGAGTAAAGTACTTAGTTATTTTCAACATCTCAAAGCTACAGCTGATAAACAGCCCAATGTGAGTGAACAATTTTTTAAAAAAGGAGCAACCGTTCTTGACAAAAGTCTTCTTGCTTCTTATGAGGCGTCTTTATTGATCGTTAAATGTGGTAAACCTCACGCACTTGGCGAAACTCTTGTTTCACCGGCTACCAAAAAAAATGTTGAAATCATGTTAGGCGAGGGCCTATTAATAAGTCTATCAGTTCCTTTGAGCAACAATACTGGTTCCAGGCAAATTGACGAAACGGCCATGTTGAATCCAAACTCACCAATAGGTAAAAAAAATTTGCATTGCAGATTGATGAATCAACTGTGATTGATAACAAAGCAATTTTATTAGCTTATGTGAGGTTTATCAATGAACAAAAGGAAATTACCAAGGAAATATTGTTTGCTAGAACTTTGATCACTGATACGAAGGGATTGTCGATTTTTGAAGTGGTGCAAGATTATTTATTATATCAAAGCTAACTCCATCAATGACCGTCTGTTCAGACAACTTTGCCATGAAAATGAGGAATTCGAATGCTAGCTTCTACATATGACCGTGAGGTGGCTTTCTAAAGGAAACTGTATGCGCCGTTTTTTCTAATTATTTGACACGGTGACCGAGTTTGTCAACACGGCTGATCCTGTTTTAAGTGAGAATTTGAAGCAATGTAAGTTGGAACTTGCATACTTTATAGGTATTTTTGAAAGAAAAAAAAAATGAACGAAGTCAGTATAAGGCTTCAAGGAAACAAGATGAACCTTACCAAGGCCAAAGGAATTATTTCATCATTCATCGCCAAGTTTGATATTTTACAATGCTTGGTAAAGCTAAAGGTTCCACCTATTCAATACATTATCATAATGGTCTGTTTTAGAACATCACATATTTATTTAACTTATTGTAAAATACATCTTTGGGACCAGTTTCGGCAATCCACTATGCCATCATCAGCCATTGAAAGTTTAATAGCAAGGAACATTCAAAAAAGTAAAAATATGCTATAGAATCAGTATAGAATATATGCTTGGCATACTTTTAACAGCAAGTCCTATTCTACATGAAAAACATTAAAAATAGCTAGATAACATTGACCCATTGTACTATACAAATAACATTCTTTTTTGAAAAAATACAGTATTATTTGGTGCATCTAAAATTATTTTTGTATAAGATTGAAAAAGTCTATGATTTGGTGTAGCTTATGTACGAGAAATTCATATGAAATTGATAAGTGATTCTACAAAGCATTTGCCATTTTTAACCACAGTTTTTAATAGTAAGTCCTATTCTACATGAAAAACATTAAACATGGCTAGATAACATTGACCCATTGTATTATACAAGTAACATGTCTTTTTAAAAACACAGTATTATTTGGTGTGTCTAAAATTGTTTTTTAGGTGATTGAAAAAGTCTATAATTTGGTGTAGTTGATGTACAGGAAGTTCATATAAAATTGATAAATGATTCTACAAAACATCTGCCATTATTAAAGCACAGTTTTTGGTTCCTCATGATATGCGACTTATACTGTTTGATAATATATACAGGTTCTTCTTTCTTAAAAATTATTGACAAAACAGTCTATGTTTGACTAATATAAGGAGTAGCAGATTTCTGATATGTTTAATCTTATTTTAGTATTTGTACCTTGCTTCGTAGTATTTTTTCAAGATAAATAACTGTATGGTTGAGGCCGAAACTATGGTTGAGATCTTGAATATTATTTTATATGCCAGGTGGAAGTGGGCAGTAATTAGTATTAATCTCGAACCAGCACGGACCTAAAAAGGAAATTGTAAATTAAGTACGAGTTATTGAGAATGAAACGCGGTACTATAGGAAAGAATTGAAGATATGAAACTCACCTCAGGTTGAATGTAACAGCGTGTAGAGAGAGTGAGGAACAAATGCTGAATGTCAAACGACAGCTGGCTGGCTCAGCTGTGAGGCGGGGCGTATTATGTAGGGGAAGGGGAAGTAGGAGAGGTTGTGGTCGCGTGTATCTGTGTGTCAGGGGGGCATGGGCTTTGTCGGGGATAGTAAGCTAGCGCGCTACGTAATATCTTATGTACTGATTGATTTTTAGGAATTTTTAAACTATTAATCAATGAAATAAGCATGTCAAATAAAATTGTAGGTTTTTCCAAAATATCATTTAGATTGTAATTGGGATTGTAATATTGATCTAGAGTAATGTAACATTGCTCCGTTAGGTCTAAGAGTGGGCCTTTATTTATTGTTTCGATGATGTCCAAGTCCTTGTTGACACCATAAAAATTGTGTTTGTATTCCTGTATGTCTTTATTCATGTCAGAAGTATCAACTTTACTTACAGATATTTAACAAAAACCAACAAGATATCTACATTCCTACTATACAAATATACAAATCTATTATACAATCACAGATAGAGCAACAATATTCGAGAGCTAGATGATGCTTGCCCAGTATTGGGGGACGTCAATAGCGTTCGGGGAGGCTGCAATCAAGTCTTTCATAGTGCATATTGAAGGACATAAAACACACTGACATAGATGTTGGATTGTCTGCTGCTCTCCACAATCACAAAGTGATGAATCACTTGAGAAGCCCCACTTCCGCAAGTTTACTTTGGTTCTGCCGACTTCTGTACGGAGTCTGTTAAGGGCTTTTCATACTGTCCACTTCTCCTGGTGTCCACATGGAAGACTTTCCTTCGGCTCTATCCAGTTGGAAAGGTGGTGGATTCTTTCTTTCCACATTGTGACTCTAGCATTCTCTGCTTTCCCCTCAAGGTTAACTGATGTGCGGAGAAAACTTTTCCTAGATTTTAGCCTCTGTGTGGCTGGGTGGTATCCATAGAGAGGATATGCTTCTGAAGAAGATGCCTGGAGCCTTTCTTTGTTAGCTGCTACCTTCCTACGAATCTCACCGGGAGCAATACCAGCTAAAAGTTGGACCTTCTCAATGGGTGTAGGTTTCAGACATCCAGTAATGATCCTGCAGCTTTCGTTTAAAGCGATGTCGACCTGCTTCGTATGAGCTGACCTGTACCAAACCGGGGAGGCATATTCTCCTGCAGAATAGCATGGAGCTAGAGCTGATGTTCTAATCGTTGTTTCTGGCAGCTATCTTTTGTTTCAGGTTTTGGCAATGTTTCTTATATGTTAATGTGCGATCCAGCATAACTTCGAGGTACTTTGGTGTAAAGCAGTGTTCCAGTAAGTTCCCCTTCCATAGTACTTTGAGTTTCTGAGAGGCCTGCGCATGCCACAGATGGAACGCACAAATTTGAGTCTTAGCTGGATTTGGTTTAAGTTGGTTTTTCTCATAATAGGTACCTAGCTCTTCTAATGCAGCAGTTAAAGAGATCTCTGCTTCATCAAAGGTATCAGTTTGAGTAGTAAGTGCAAGGTCATCGGCATAGATAAAGCTTTTAGTATTTTCTGGTAATGGCTGGTCATTAGTGTAGATGTTGAAAAGAATAGGAGCCAGTACACTGCCTTGAGGTAGTCCATTCCTTTGATTCCTCCATCTGCTTCGGTGTCCTTGGAATTCAACAAAAAAGCAACGATTTTCCAGGAGAGTAGCTATCATCTTGGTTACCTTGATGTCTGTAATCATTCTATAAAGTTTGTGTAATAATATCCTGTGATTTACTGTATCGTAGGCGGCTGAGAGGTCCACAAAAGCCACACCAGTAATCTTCTTCATTTCAAACCCGTCCTCGATGTGCTGGGTTAGATGTAAAACCTGTGCTGTGCAACTCTTTCCTGGGCGGAAGCCACATTGCTGAGGGATTAGGACTTGGTCTACTACTCCCATTAAGCGATTGAGCAACATTCTTTCCATTATTTTGTATAGGTGGCAGAGTAAGGAGATTGGTCTGAAATTTTTGGGGTTCGAAGGTTCCTTTCCAGGTTTCAGAAATGCGATCACCTTAAATTTTCTCCATATTTTTGGAATTTTTAGGGAAGTAAAGCAGTTGTTGAAGAATTTTAAAAGCCATGCCTGTGTGGTTGAACTGAAGTGTTTTATTTGTTCTATTGTGATATCATCTAATCCTGCCGCTTTTCCATTTTTGGCGCATTGAATCGCTTTCTGTAATTCCGTTATTTCAAATGGCCGGGATAGGTTACTGGACTTCATTACCTCGCTTTTTAGAATATTATGTTCCATCTTCCTTATTGGGTGACTTGTTTTCCCATTGATGGCAAGCTGATTTGCGATTTGGTTTGCCGTAACATTTGCATGGACTGGTCCCTTGGTTGGATCGTTGCTAAGTCGTTTGAGAAGCTTCCAAGCCTTTCGGATATCCCTTGACATGTCAGTTTCCTCCATAAGTTTAATCCAAGCCTCTTTCTTTGCCTCTGCAATTGAGGAAAGCAGTTTCCTTCCAGCTGAGATAGTGTCTTCACTTAGTGGATCTTCCTGAAACAGTGAAATATATGTGTTCATTTGGGCAGCTGTGTCTGAAGTTAGACCTTGTATATAGTTAACTCTGCATCCTCGTGGTATGGAAGCGCGAGAAGCTTTCTTCACAGCTTCAACAAACTGATCATAAAACTCTGGTGTTGGGTGGATATCTGATATTATTTTATCAAGGGTTGAGCTGAACTTCTCCCAGTCTGCTTTTTTGAAATTATATCTCCTTCGAAACAGAACCTTTATTGGTTGAATTGCAGAGAAAAGTTGACACATTATGGGCTGATGCTGGGTATTTGGAATAGGATTGCACATTGATTTCACACATTGATTTGCTGTGCCACGTGTTCACTCACAAATATCAGGTCTGGGTTGAAGCCTTGTCGCCATCTACTGCTGTTAAAGGATGGAGGTAGTTTGGGGTCATGAATAAGTTGTAATTGGTAATCATCAGCCCATTCTAACACAGCTTCTCCATTATTATCATCATCTGTATATCCCCATGCACTGTTATGGCTGTTGAAGTCTCCAACCACATGGTTTGTCTTTTGCTTGAAGTAGTTATCTGGAATTTTAAAGGAGAAATCTACATTTGGTGGTTTGTAGACGCCCGAAACGGTGCAGTTACTGAGTTCCACAGTTATTATCTCGATTTGATTTTCATTGGTGGCTGCAACAGACAAAATTTGTAAATTTGGTTTGGCAAAAACAGCGCTGCCATACTGTCTGTGGGGAATCTCGGTCACAAGTCTCATTCCTGCTATTTTTGGTCGCCGTAGTTGCTCATCCCTGTGAGTTTCCTGAAGGCATAATATATCACATTTGTAAGTTTGACAAAGCTGGTGTAATATTCCTTCTTTAGATGGAGATAAACCTTCAATATTTACAGATATAATGGTTAGTGTTGGTCTTGATAAAGACCGTTCTGAATATAGCGATTGGGTCATATTGACTGGTAGATACTTCTGGAATGCTGACGTTCAGTTCAGTACTGGAATTTTAATCCAGGTACCTATGCAGGGGCACCACGAGCAGGAATCAGCTTCACCCCCATTCCTGTATGTGCTGGCCTATTGCCGAAAATTTTCTATATTTTATGGCATTGACATGTTCATTGTATCTGATATTAAATGATCTCCCAGTCTGTCCAAGGTAAACACTGGTACAGTCATTGCAATGAAACCTATATACACTCGATCTATCAAATGGGTTTTGTACATTAACCGATTTGGAATTGTAGAAAATATCTAAATTTCTATTGTTAGTTTTTAAGGCAATATTGACATTTTTTTTTTTTTTTTTTATATTGGTTAATCAAAAGATGTCAGAGTTAAAGGTGAAAGTAGCATATGTTTTTGTTTTGGGTGTTTCTTTTTGTAATTTAGTCTTGGATTGGTGTTTAAATTTATAAATTATGCATTCTATAAAACATTTGTTGTAGCCATTATAAGATGCGATCTTGCGTATAGCATTGAGTTCTTTTTTACGTTCTATATTGGACATGGGTACATTAAATGCTCTCTGTATTAAATTATTGTATGTGGCTCTTTTATGGCTAGGAGGATGTTCAGAGTCGTGTTTGATGGTCATGGCTGTGTGTGTCGGTTTTCTGTAGATTTTGTATTCAAAAGAGGATGGGCGCCTGGTAATGGTTAGATCTAAAAAATTTAGGGTTTTATTACTTTCGGATTCTATTGTAAATTTGATATCATTGTCGATGTTGTTGAGATATATTAAGGTGGAAGGGGCATCGGTAGTGCGTTGATCCATTATTATAAATGTATCATCTACCAATCTGGCCCATAAGGCTATATTATTGAATGTCTTATTATTTATGATTTTAGTGTGTTCCAGAAAATCTATATAAATGTCAGCTAAGATACCTGATGCCGGTGAACCCATAGCCAGTCCGTCCTGTTTATAAATTACTTTGTTGAAAATGAAATAATTATTGTTAGTTAGGAACTTCAAGATTAGTATGAAATCGTCTATTTCAAGTTGACTAAGTTGGCTGTGAGCGCGCAAATTTTTTAGAACGATTGGTATAACTTTTTCAGGTTTGATGTTGGCGTACATATTGGTGATATCGAATGAATACATGGTATGATGTCCCTGTAATTTGAAATTTTCTAGTTGTTTAATTAGTTCTGAAGTGTTTTTTATTGATTTATTAGCTTGAAATGTATAATGCTTACTTAGAAATTGTTGTATGAATTGCGCTGTTTTGTACAGAGGACTAGGTCTGAAGTTTATTATAGGGCGTATAGGAACACCGTTTTTGTGTATTTTAGGTTGTGCTTTTACTGTTGGTAGACCGGGGTTCATATTGATTAATTTGTTCTTTTCACTGTCAGTAAAGAGACATGTTGTATTTTTAAGAATTTGTTTAAGTTGTCTTTGAATAGACTGCATTGGATCTTTATCTATAATTGTGAAGGTTTTGTCTGTAAAAAAGTTTTGTGTTTTTGTAATGTAATCTGTTTGGTCTAAAACAACAGTGGCGTTGCCTTTATCTGCTTTGGTGATGATAACATTTGAATTTTTGATTTTATTTTTAAGTTGACAGATCTTTTTTTCTGTCTTCAAGCTGCGTTGTATTAAAATCTATAGTTGGTGTGCTGAAGATATTTATGCCAATTATGTTTAGGTCCTTTGGAGAGCATTATTATTTCTTCTTGGTCGAAGTTAATTTTTGATAGGTTCACAAATGGCTGATGAAATTGGGCTAGATTTTGAGGTAGGCTTTGAGTTTGTGTATTATTTGAGGATGTGTTTCTAGATGGCGCTTTGTTCGAGTTGGCTTCGTTGAGAAGAATCTGGAACTTTCTATCCAACGTATTTTGTTTGTGGGAAAGTATTTTATTTAATGTATTTTGTACTGTGTTTTGGAAAATATTCCACTGTGCAGCTGGTAGTAATTTAGTGACTTCAAGATGAGTTTCATATAATCTGTTATTTAAAAAGGATTTTTTCTTGTCTAGAAATTTCAGTTCATTTTGAAGCCAAAGTTTATTGGTTTTTTCCTGTACTTTTCTTTGATGTGTTGAAACATACTTTCCATTCTTTAGAAATTTTGGAGTTAATTTATTTTCAATACACTTTTTAATAAAGTTAATATCCTTGCTCAATTTCCCTATTTTAATATGTAAGCTCTTATAAAGATAGGCTTTTCTTTTTGCCTATTGTGTATTAAAAACATTTTTTGTCCGTATTGACTCAAGATTTTACAATGCTTGGTAAAGCTAGAGGTTCCACCTATTCAATACATTATCATAATGGTCTGTTTTAGAACATCACATATTTATTTAACTTATTGTAAAATACATCTTTGGGACCAATTTTGGCAATCCACTATGCCATCATCAGCCATTGAAAGTTTAATAGCAAGGAACATTCAAAAAAGTAAAAATATGCTATAGAATCAGTATAGAATGTATGCTTGGCATACTTTTAACAGCAAGTTCTATTCTACATGAAAAACATTAAAAATAGCTAGATTACATTGACCCATTGTACTATACAAATAACATGTCTTTTTTGAAAAAGACTCATTCTCAATAACTCATACTTAATTTACAATTTCCTTTTTAGGTCCATGCTGGTTCGAGATTAATACTAATTACTGCCCACTTCCACCTGACATATAAAATAATATTCAAGATCTCAACCATAGTTTCGGCCTCAGCCATACAGTTATTTATCTTGAAAAAAAAATACAACGAAGCAAGGTTCAAGTACTAAAATAAGATTAAACATATCAGAAATCTGCTAGACCTTATATTAGTCAAACATAGACTGTTTTGTCAATAATTTTTAAGAAAGAAGAACCTGTATATATTATCAAACAGTATAAGTTGCATATCATGAGGAACCAAAAACTGTGCTTTAATAATGGCAGATGTTTTGTAGAATCATTTATCAATTTTATATGAACTTCCTGTACATCAACTACACCAAATTATAGACTTTTTCAATCACCTAAAAAATAATTTTAGACGCACCGAATAATACTATATTTTTAAAAAGACATGTTACTTGTATAATTCAATGGTTCAATGTTATCTAGCCATTTTTAATGTTTTTCATGTAGAATAGGACTTGCTATTAAAAACTGTGGTTAAAAATGGCAAATGCTTTGTAGAATCACTTATCAATTTCATATGAATTTCTTGTACATAAGCTACACCAAATCATAGACTTCTTCAATATTATACAAAAATAATTTTAGACGCACCAAATAATACTGTATTTTTTCAAAAAAGAATGTTATTTGTATAGTACAATGGGTCAATGTTATCTAGCTATTTTTAATATTTTTCATGTAGAATAGGACTTGCTGTTAAAAGTTTGCCAAGCATACATTCTATACTGATTCTATAGCATATTTTTACTTTTTTGAATGTTCCTTGCTATTAAACTTTCAATGGCTGATGATGGCATAGTGGATTGCCAAAACTGGTCCCAAAGATGTATTTTACAATAAGTTAAATAAATATGTGATGTTCTAAAACAGACCATTATGATAATGTATTGAATAGGTGGAACCTTTAGCTTTACCAAACATTGTAAAATCTTGAGTCAATACGGACAAAAAATGAAGTTTTTAATACTAAGTAAGTTTGATATTCACAAGGTAAATATTGGCCATAAAAAGAGCCGATTCAGTTTCCAACCCTTAAAAGGTGTTCAGTTTCAGATAATGAGACTCCTGAACTCCCAGAAGACAAAATCCCATATTTTACTGATCACTTTGACCAGTTAAAAACGGACATGAAATCAAAATTTGAAGATTTGACCAAGTTACAAATTCCAGATTGGATTCTAGATCTCGTTTGAAGCTGTGGATAAGCTTGAAAACTCTTTGTAGACGGAGTTTCTGGATCTGAAATATGACTGTGAGGCGAACATTATTTTCAAGCAGAGTGGTTACGAGTTAGCCTTAGTGAAGCTTATGGACACTTATCCATAACTGTGGGGAAAACCTAAACCACTTCTCATCTTGTTCCCGTCTACATACTTGGTTGAAAAAGGATTTAGTTATGTTGTCCAGCTCCTCACAAAACAAAGCAATAAATTGGACATATGCCTCAAAGGACATTTGCGCCTGAACTTGAAGAACATAAAGCCGGATATTCAAACTTTAATCAAAATCCACCAATCACAAGCAGCCATGGGAAAGGTAAAATAAAACAATAACACAATTTTCAAACTTTTATTTTTTTCAAATTTTAACTATCACCTTTTTCAATTTTTCCAGATTCCAATTTAAAAATGAAAACATGTACTCCTGTTTTTTTTAATGAACGTCAATGATCTTAGTTTATTATTTTACTTCTTTGTTCTTAAAAATCTCTGTAATAATGTACATTTTAATTTATCTATTTTATTCAAGTGTAACCAGGTAAAACTAGTTTGGTTGTTTTTATATACAGTAATAAAGTTGTTTAAAATAATCAAACTGCTTTATTATTTGCACTTTACTTCAGATTAAAATCAGATATACAATGAATATGAAAAGGGGGCAATAGGTGTTAGTCAACCTCCAGAAAGGGGAGATGGGCCACAAAAGGTTGGGAACCACTGGTCTAGTCCAATAGCCCTCATTTTCGTCAGTAATCTCCCTTGATCTACCTTTTCAAAAGCCTTGAAGATGTCAGTAGTGATATGGTCCATTTGACCTCTGGAATTTAAAATATCTGCTATATCTTGGTGGAATCCTACAAGTTGAGCTTCACTAGAATACCTTTCATAAACCAGAATTGCCTTTCATCGAACCAATTACTAATTTTGCAAACATGTCTAACATAATCAGAAAGAATGCTTTCCCAGAGCTTACAAACAACACATATCAAGCTGACTGGCCTGTAAGTATCTGCTTTATGTTTATCACACTTTACCTTGTACAATGGGGCTACTGTTGCAACTTTCCATTCATTTGGTGTTGCCCCTTCATGCAAACAGTAATGAAATGAGTATTACAGATATGGCACTGTATTGCAACACATTGCCTTTAATATATCCCCAGAAATCTTACCAATCCCAGCTGTTATTCTAGCTTTTGACTTTTGTATCCTTTTATAAATTTCTTTATCATAGGTAAATTTCAGTAATTTGCCAGTATTAGTCGCCTCTTCTGTTTGGACATTATCCTTATATCAAACTATCTTTACATACTGCTGACTGAATACTTCTGCCTTCTGTAAGTCCTCACATATATACTTCCCTTGTTCATTAATGATCCCTGGTATGTCCTTCCTCTGCCTTGAAGTATCTACTGTATATATATCCTTCCATTCTTCTGAAAATTCATACAGCTGCCAATTATGTTTGTCATCATATTATCCTTAGCTGACTTTTCCACTAAATTAAATTTCCTAGTTACCTCCTTCAATCTCTCCTTACTGCCACAACCATTCCTAACTCTATTTCTTTCTAATCTGCACCTCCTTTTAATCTCTTTACTCTGTTATAATATAATGGGTCCTTACCATTCCTTAGTACTTTTAAAGGTACATACCTGTTTTCACACTCTTTAACAATTGCTTTAATCCCATCCCATAGTCTGTTTACATTTTTTATCATAATTGCTTTTTTTTTTTTAATTCCCCATGCCTCTCTCATCAACCATACTGTATTGCCTAATTGTCCTACTTTTATGACATTCCTTTCTATCACATTTATTGAACGTATGAAACCTCATATTTGATCTGTATTGACACTATTTAGGAGAATATTCTCCTAAAATCACATTTATTTTTAACTACAACAGTTTCATGATCACTTGTACCATCTATCACTTCAGTTTCTGTGTAGAGGTCATATAGTTTGATTAGCACCACATCTAGAATATTTTCCCCTCTAGTTGGTTCCATCACCTTTTACCAAACACGAATCCAATAAAACCAAAAATATCCTTGAAGGAGAAGTAAGGGTAGAATGGGATTTTGTCCGAATTTCTGTTAAGACCTAAAGGGTTATTTGATCCTGTTTGATGAAGAAATAAGAGATGAATTATAACTATTATAGCTACAATGAATGGTAGAACAAAGTGGAAGGTATACCTTTGCAGATCCTTCCTTTCCTTTTCTAATGTTGTCTAATAGCTGGGATGTCCTCCTTTCCCTTTTATCATCCCTTTCATTGCCACTCATAATAAGAAACTCTTGTCGTAGATTATGTCCTATCCAATTTTGTTTTCTTTATGAAATCACAGCTAGCATACTTCTCTCTTCTCCCACTCTATTCAGCGCTCCTGCATTCGTAACTCTGTCTTTCCAGGTCACTACTCCTATACTCCTCCAAATCCACATCTTGAATGCCTCTATTCTTCTCTGTTCTTTCTTCCTCAGTGTCCATGTTTCTGCTCCGTATAGAGCTATACTCCACACTTAACATCATACTAGTCACTTCCTCAGATCTAGTGGGCCACAAAACAGGATTTTCTTTGTGTTGAAGCTTTCATTAGCTATGGCAATTTGGATTTTTATATCTTAGAGAGTGGAGTTCTTCAGCTATAATGCTTCCAAGGTATTTAGACTTATTCACCCGTTCGATAGTTTCTCTCTCTTGATTGTTGCTTTTTCTCCTTTGCTCCAAGTATCATGAATTTTGTTTTCTTTTTGTTTATATTCATTCCATACTGTTTAGTTCTCTAAGCATTTTATTGAGGGCCTTAGCGTTCTCAAACATTACAGTTCATAACATCAGCGAACTGAATGAATTTAATTCTCTTGTCTACAATGTTGACTCCTCTCTTTCCATCCAAACTTTTGCAAATGCTTTTCTGCAAGTAAAGGGTAAACAAATTGGTGATAAGCAGCAGCTCGGTCTAACTTCCCTTCCTAGTCTGTTTCTTCTGTTAATTCTCCCCTCCTATTCTCACTCTTGCTGTTTGGCTGTACAATTCCTTGATCTGTCTTCTTTCTCTCCATTCAAGTCTGTGCTTTTGAGTATATTCAAAAACTTATCCCACCTTACCCTGTCAAACACCAAGGTAAGTCTATGACTACATATACTTTTCTATTCTTCTCTATATACCTTTCCCCTATAACTCTCAGTAAATCTAACTCATCCCTGGTGCCTACACCCTACCAAAATCCATATTGCTCTTCTCCAGTGTAATTCTTCATTCATTTATAAATCTTTCTGTTATTTGTTCTTAACAGTATTTTGGCTACATGAGATATTAAGCTTAGTATCCTGTGTTCTTCACATTTCTTAGTATATTCCAATGGAACTACTTAGTGTAAAATTTAAATAAATATCTCTGATCTTGATTATTAGTACCAACAAACATTAAAACAAAAATATTTATTTCAATAAGTAGACCACACACACAACTAACCAACTTTTAATAGGTATTAACCCTAAGCAAGTGTTGTCACACTTGTTGAACATAATTGGACCTCATATGTTTTTATGGCTGAATAAGGTTTTTTCAATTTCTGACGAATATCGTTAGATCAACAATGCTGTGTTCAGTTATTATCAATTATAACCGTTTGTCCCAATTTCACTAAGAAATAACTCTGTAGGGCATTTATTGTTTTTTTTAAAATATCTTGTAGCTAATGTCTACTTCAATAAAGTACATAATCAAAATATTCAAATGAACTGCTTACCAACAAACAAAACGGTTCTAATTGTTCAATTGCAATATCAATAAAGGTCCCAACAACAAAATTATGAAAAGATTAATTCAAAAACAAAGTTATGTGGAAGCCAGCAGATTTTTAGGTACTTTCGAAACCTATTTCACATAGTCGTTCATGCAAACACTCAAAAAATTAAAATATATCCTGCTCATGACACCAAGATGAAATGTGTAAATCTGTTTTTTCCCCATTCACCTCAATCGACAGCTAAAATATCCTTTAATTTGAAGATCATCGTCAGAATCCTCTGTGCCACTGGTGCATTCATCGAATATCACTAACACATCTTCGAAAGAAGCACTGTCAAAACACAGTTTTGATGGTCAGGGTTTAGGTATAACTTCAAAATGATTTTCATACAACAGTAAAGAAAGTCACACCAGAACAGAAAATTTATGTAAACGGCATTGTGCAGTCCAGCAGGCCACTCAAGTTATGTAGTTAGTACAACCGAGCACATTCCGATGTAAAAGCAATAGCTGCCTGAAGCTAACTGAGTAGCTTGAAGGTACTGGCACTGCCAGGGTCATTGGGCGAAAGGAATGACACAGAACAAAACAAACAAAACTGCAGGAGGTCCCAGGGATGTCACGGCGCTTGCTGAGGGTTAACTACTTAATGATAAGGGAGAGCCCTTCCAACAGCCAACTGTCCAGCAGGGCGTGCAACAATCAATCTCCAGTGGCCGAAGAGATATGATACTTGCAATTCTACTACCTGCATAATATGTTCATCCTATTTCAAACAAGACGATTTTGATTTAATTTGAATTTTTGGAATTTAAATTTAATGACATACATTAAAGTACTGCTATTCATTAAAGTACTGCTGTTATTCCAACTAACCATATCTGATTTCTGTAAATATTGTATGCGAAACAATCCTCAAGCCTTGATAGCAGCAATCAAAAAATGGCAGTTATGGCTATCACACATTTCATCCAATATTGAAAAGTAAGATCTAATCATCTGCAATATGTATTGATAAGAAATAAATACTTGTGTCTATTTTGTTTCTTATCATTACTTCTGCAGCTGATTCCAGCTACCTCTGTTCATTTTCTGTGTTGTAATGCATCTTGCTTCAAGGTAAAATCACCAAACCACAGCACTGGGCTCCGTGCAGGCCGTGTCTCAAACTAGTTGGGAACACTTATGGTCAATATATATCATGCCTGCCATCTGTCATAATAGTTGAGAAAAATTATCCTTCAAACTTTGAAGCCGGATGTTTTTCAGACTATATTCCATTATAAAAAAATAAGATGCTAGAAGGAAACCATAACTTAATTTCATCAATTGCAAATGTTAAAAACATTTAAGCTCTCCTACATAAGAGGCTTGCAGTGATGTCTCAACGGTGCGTTAGCTGCCAGCGTCTTGAAATAATAATAATCGTATGGCCTCGGCTACTGTGTGCAGACATTCAGTTTGACGCCATCTGGCTATCTGCTCATCAATTTCGACGTTCCGTTTTACTCTAGGCCCACTAGATGGCAGACTGAGTAAACCGAAACTCTCTTGGGCGTCTATGGTTGAGATTTAATTAATTTTTGTCTGGTAAACACCAGATGTGTCACCAGAGATCTTTTACATGCTAACATCATACAACATGGAGTGTCGAATGGATTTTTTTCTGCCCTTCAAAAATCCGACTACCTTTGCCGGGTTTGAACTCGCTGTTTCGGGATCCAGAGGCCGACACTCTACCACTGATCCACAGAGGCAGTTAGCGTCTTGAAAAGGTGTAGCAATCCAACTGACTAGCCCATTGCTACACTGGGGCGAAACACTGCTAATTTCACTATTGAAAAAGCCTAAAAGTTTAAATGTTTTGATATTCCATTATGCTCAATCATATTTCTGATAAAACCATTGAAGATGTTTCATGAATATCAGTATTTTCATTTCAGTGATGTACGCTCAACCACACAAAAATTAGCAGATCAAAAAGATGTATGGCTTTTCAGGCGTTTGCTCTATTAACCAGCATTTCATCTTAGGTCTGACACTAGACTCTTCAGAGTGGGATGTGTCAGACCCTACCCACTGATGCTGGGGTGTATGCAGGTGAACTTATCAGAAGCCTTTTATGAGGCACAGTCTGATAACTGCATACGGGAGATAAGACTCCACAATGGAATTAATGCCCGCCTAGCCATTCCAAATGGAAATTCTAAGTTCCCATGGAGGGAATTAGATATTTTTCCACCAATAGAGCATATCAAAATATCTCCCGTATGCAGTTATCAGACTGTGCCTCATAAAAGGCTTCTGATAAGTTCACCTGCATACACCCCAGCATCAGTGGGTAGGGTCTGACACATCCCACTCTGAAGAGTCTAGTGTCAGACCTAAGACGAAATGCTGGTTAATAGAGCAAACGCCTGAAAAGCCATACATCTTTTTTGATCTGATTTTGATATGCTCTATTGGTGGAAAAATATCTAATTCCCTCCATGGGAACTTAGAATTTCCATTCAAAAATTAGCAGTCGCAAAGGATGACTTTCTTTCAAATTCCTCTTGTTTGAAATAGGATGAATGTATTATGCAGGTTGTAGGATTCAGAGTATAATCTCTTAGGCCATCGGCTTACCACAGTGTACAGAGGAAACAAAATCACTGTCCAATCACAAGCTACAGAGATAGTTCTTCTGGAGCAACTACTGTGTTGAGGCTAAAAAAGAAATAACTCTTATGGGAGAAACTGTGCAGAGAAAATATTACAAGTGTTTAAAGTGTTGCAAATATTAATCTCACGTACTTTACACTGTGAGGGTCCTTCTTTCAGTAAGAACATTCAAGAGTATATTGAAGTAGGGTATTTTGCTTTTAGTTTCTATAAAATGTGAAGAAGTAATTAAATGCTGTTGCAAAGTATCAGAAAAAAGTAACTTACTTATCACTGAAATCCATATACAATATCTGCAATGTCATCTCACCTTTGTTGTCCTCTTTCTCACTTACAGAGGTGTGCAGCTTCATCTTCTCCAATAACTTTGTTTACATTTTTGTCTATTAGGGCAGATCATAATCCTGATCATTTAGATGTTCTGCAATATTATGTAAAATAAACCAACACAGAACAGTTGAAGATACTTTTTCTGTAGCTATTCATACTTTACTCTGTAATATAGGAAAATCTGTTTAGATAATAAAATTTTGGAAAGAGTCAATGAATTCAATTATCTGGGATACAATTTATCTTACCAAGGGGAAACTGATATCTCTGCAAAAATAACCAAATTTGCCAGAACAACAGGAATAATAAATCATATCATGAAGCCATCTCTTGTCCAAAAACACACTCGCTTACGTCTTTATAACACTTTAGCCAGACTAACCCTTTGCTATGGCAGTGAGACATGGACAATAAGAACTCAAGACATTTCCAGAATTACAGCACGTGAAATGACGTTCATACGCAGAACAGCACGCTATACGAAATGGGATCGTATAAGAAATGAAGATGTGCTTAAGGGACTGAATGTGAAATCAGTAATCAATTACATCTATGGTTACCAAAAAAACTGGAAACGTCATGTTCAAAGGATGGAATCTGGAAGACTACAAAAGGAGATCCTACACTATCAACCAAGAGGACAGAGATCTATAGGACGTCCAATGAAGCGATGGAAAGAAAATGCAAGACCGTAACGGGCCACATAGCCCAGTACTTGAAAGGAAGATGATGATGATTATGACATAACCTCTCCTGCCCATATGCCAACCTCAACTTCCCGAGATGAAAAGCCTGTTCCCACAGATGAGGCCCTGTCGACCGAGTCACGGTGGTATAACCGTTACATCCATTACGGAGGAAATGCTGTAATTTCAGCTAGTCCGTTAGCTGAGAGGTGGCAGCCCCACCAATGGTCTTGCTTCCTTCAGGCTAGCAACCCGTTGGAAGGACATTTGATTGCTTTCAAGTCTTGCAAAAAGAAATATGCAAGACCGCAACGAGACACATGGCCCAATACTTGGAAGGAAGATGATGATGATGATTATTATTATTTTACTTAACTGAAACACCTTTCAACTGTTGTTCTTTTCTATTTTTATGGCACTTATATAAACTAGATGCTTTGGAGTTGCAGGGTTCTGATATGGCATCATCAGCACGGGGCAAATGCGTAACAAACTTCACCCAGTTCTCTCTTAATACTCTGCACACATGGGAATTTCTTCAGATGCAGGAATCGTGCACAGATTCAGGTGGAAGTGGTTGTGATTATTGTTTTAAGAGGAAGTACAACCATCTTCTATTAATTCTAACCAGAGGGAAAATATGGAAGGGGTCCAAATGAAGGTATCAACCAAAGAAAAACAAAGGCCATGATGGGCGTGAAAATGAAGGACTCCGTAGACCTCCACATGTAATACCATCAGAGTCGGGTAAAAAAGAAAGAATTGACCAAGTGAGGTCAGATAGGATATATGAAAGTGAGAAGCATGACGCAAGTAAGTGGAAGCAATGTCAGGACTCGGCCTAGGACCCTGTGGTCATCAACCCTCACTCCCAAGTTAAGAGACCCTGAGGCACCTTTTAGTCACCTACGACAGGCAGGGTTTACCATGGAAGTTATTCTACCACCACCCCCCACAGGGGGAAAGCCCCTGGGGCACCTTTGTTTGAGGGTTACAGATCCAAGCCAAGAAACATCTATGCTTGTAAATTCTTCCTTACCGGGCGAGTTGGCCTTGCGCATAGAGGCGCGCGGCTGTGAGCTTGCATCCGGGATATAGTAGGTTCGAATCCCACTATCGGCAGCCCTGAAGATGGTTTTCCGTGGTTTCCCATTTTCACACCAGGCAAATGCTGGGGCTGTACCTTAATTAAGGCCATGGCCGCTTCCTTTCAACTCCTAGTCCTTTCCTGCCCCATCGTCGCCATAAAACCTATCTGTGTCGGTGCGACGTAAAGCCCCTAGCAAAAAAAAAATCTTCCTTTGTATTACATGTGGTTCAAACATTATTGCTGGCAACTCCTTTTCTATTAATATATCCATCTCCTTAACTACTAAGCCTTATACCGAGCTCGATAGCTGCAGTCGCTTAAGTGCGGCCAGTATGCAGTAATCGGGAGATAGTGGGTTTGAGTCCCACTGCCAGCAGCCCTGAAGATGGTTTTCTGTGGTTTCCCATTTTCACAGCAGGCAAATGCCGGGGCTGTACCTTAACTAAGGCCACGGCCGCTTCCTTCCAATTCCTAGGCCTTTCCTATCCCATCATCGCCGTAAGACATATCTGTGTCGGAGCAACGTAAAGCAAATAGCAAGGGAAAAAAAAGCCTTTTTTTATTAACACACAAATTCAATTGAGAGCTCCAATAGCTGTAGAGAATCTATACTTTTCTTGCCATTCGGCTTTTGTGACTTCAAGGGCATCGTCAGTAACTGGAAATCATATCCATTGATCTGCCTTTGCTAAGATGGCATTCATTACTTTTGTGTATGCTAGAGATCCACTTATCTTATTCCTCGCTAACATCCTGAATCACTTGTATAATGCAACAAAATTATTCTTCTCTATTCAAAGCTCCCCCTCTTCTTTTGTTGGAGTCCTCCAAGAAGTGCTGCACTATCCACCAAACATTCTGCTGCTGAAACATATAAAGCACACCACATGACTCGCTATGGATTTTATAAACCTTTCTGCGCTGTACCGCAAACATATACCCCTCGATCTTGAGTCGCCTTCTAAGGTAGCTCTAAAATTAACGAGTAGTTACTCCATCAAGTGAGAAAAATGGATATTTTATTCATAACAGTATTGAGTAAATGCTCTGCAACTGAAAAGGAAGCAAGCAACTGCTCAAGGTGGAGAACTTGCTCTCAAAGTGAGCACCTACTACTGGGTTTTTTCATATCAATGTGAGTGACTGCTCCAAAATTGTGAACAAAGAGTAATTACCCACTATTATTCATATGACCCAATGTATGAGTAGCATGACGGTTATACCAAGAATTATTTTCAGGGCGAAGACTACAGACTGCAAATACGTTTTGAAGGGTTGAAAGACACCTGTGTGAAACAATGTCCATTGGATGCGAAAACCACCTATTTGGGATGCTCTAGTGATATCTGATGATAACTAAGCAGCGGCCCTTAATAGAATTGTGAACAACCACATGCTGGCCATTTTGACCACTTATTTCATTAATAAGTTCACTATGGGTCATCAGATGTTGATCGACAATCCGATTGTGTCTCCAGCTGTAGGCCTACTATAAACTACTATAAACAGCCCATTTGAGATGTACCTGATGTGCAAACTTATTAAAGTACATATGAGGCGTCTGGTATCAAAACCAGCCAAGTCACTCAAGGCAAGATTTTCAATATGGATGAAAAACCTGTAGAGACAAAGCAATGATGGTCTCAAAAAAATTTTTTTTTTTTTTTTTTCCACAGTTATATCCTTAATGGTTAAATATTTAAGTTCTGCTGTTTTGAGAAATCTGACTGATAATAAACCCATCTTTTTGGTTAAAATAAATTTTGACTTGGCCATTTTTTGTTACAATTTTGTATAATTTGAGTCCTTTTTTTTGTAAAACTGTATTCTTTTTAAATTCCAAACTCTTGTGAAAAAAAGCGATTAAATGAAAATAAATTGACATTGTAATTAGGCTACTTTTCGTTATTGCAATTTTTAAAAAAGCATTTCAGCATAAATGGGATAATAATATATATTAAGAAGAACATCAGAAAGCTGAGGAGAATAAAAAATTGGATTTCTCTCACTAAATGTTTGTATTTTATTTAGATCTTGAACACAGTAAAAGAATCTGATCAGCAACAATAAATAGTAACTTATGTTTTTTTTTTTTGCTAGGGGCTTTACGTCGCACCGACACAGATAGGTCTTATGGCGACGATGGGATAGGAAAGGCCTAGGAGCTGGAAGGAAGCGGCCGTGGCCTTAATTAAGGTACAGCCCCAGCATTTGCCTGGTGTGAAAATGGGAAACCACGGAAAACCATTTTCAGGGCTGCCGATAGTGGGAGTAACTTATGTTAATAGAATCATTATTAAGATAGGTACTGTTCACACATACTAAGTAATATTGTTATTGAAAGTCTTCAATTTGCTCTCATTTACAATATATTATCAAGCATTTCACGTGGACTGTTGGTGCAGACTTCAGAAACAGTGTTGGAACTCTCATGACCAGCGAAAGCTGTTTCACTTGCTAATATTACAGTTTTATAAAACGGCAGTGATGGAAGATCTTGCCATATTGGGCCAAAGTGGTTCTGCAGGAGATTTTTTATGTCTTTTGTTTTAGAGGCAGGAAGAATAATTCCTTTGATCACTGTCTGAGGTGTCATTTGAGCCAGCAATTTTCCTGTTTTACAAAGACTTTGGTACTTTCCAAGATCATTATTGTAAATACCTCACCTTTTACATGAACAGAATTTTGTGCCTTCTCTGTTTACTTCATAATAATCCTTTTGGTTTCTGTTAATGGAAAATGTCATTGAGGAGGAGGCTTCAATACATCAGCACCCTGTGATTTCCACTGAACTCACAAGCCACACCCAGATGAAAAACAGTTCCATGATTAGATAACATCTCTTCATATTCATCAGGGTCTGTAAGGATGTCATGCCTCCTAACTTCTTTTTCAATTCTCCCAAAAGCACGGTCTGGAGGTAGAAATGAATGGCCTACAATTGGGAAAATTATCTGTATTTCTGTGACCGAGTCAGGAGCATTAGTCAGAAATCAATTTGAGACCATTCCTACAACAGTGCTGTTCTTGTTTTGACCAGCACATCCATCTGCTACCAGTCGAAGAGTGGTTAATTCCATTGAAGTCAGTATTGTTTAGACAAAGATATAAAGCTGATGCAGTGGCATTGGAATTCTTTGCAAACTCTGTTTCATTCCAAGAATAAATAAATACATTGTCCTTAGTCATTGATGCTCCTGAATGAGCTTGAACTATTGTGAAATTGTACACTGACAATTGCCTGCTATAATATACTGCTTGGTCTGGGATATGGGGCAGAGAAAAGTTCTTCTGGCAATCAAAAGAGAAAATCAGTAAACCAGGTTTATTCTCCTGCAAAAGGCTATAAAATGCTTTAGCCCTAGCACTGTGATTTTTTTTTTCTTGAGGATCAAGGTGTTCTCTTTTCTGCATCAAGAGTCTTTCTTCAGTCTTTCTTCAAACTGCAAACATTTTGAGCATACATCGGTTCTGGGTGTTCCCAATCCAATATTAAATTTGGTATTGAAAATGTTTCTGAAGAAACTTTCATTCACTTTTAGCTCTGTAGCTGCTTGTACATTATACATTCGCCACATCAACACTTATATAAACTTATATAAACACGGACCGATGGTTTAGACGTACAGTAGTGCGACTCAGTACATTCAAACATCTTTATAAGCGTGATGACCGAATTCTGTCTGGAAATGTATTTATTTGCCTTCCTGTTTCCACCCGTTTTCTTTCGGAGAAGTTCCTGTGGTAAGGAATCTTGTAGCAACACCTTGAATTCGATGTTTCCCTAAATCTAATATATCCATGAAAGCTTCCCAGCAGACTTGAACTCTGTGGTTCGATTTTCCCACATAATATTTCAGAGATAATGACTTCTGTGTCCTATCTCCTTGTCTTGGATGATGTTTGGTGAGTCGAGAGTTCTCTAAATATTTCAAGATAAAAGTGTCTTGTTTGAACTTGTCACTAGATGCATAGAACTGTTCGTGGAATGTTCTTGCGTCTTGCATTGTCAGAGACTTGAAATTGAAAGTTCCTTTCACAGGATGGTGACATGAAAGAAGTTTAGGTGGCCCACTTGCAGAATACCTGTGGCAGAAGATTAATTTTTACTTTCTGAGGCTGTGCTGTTATTATTATTATTATTATTATTATTATTATTATTATTATTATTATTATTATTATTATTATTTAGAACACACACACAAACATGCATAGTTAGATCATTTCATTTTCTTCTCAAACATGTTCATTTAATTGTTTTTTAATCTAAAAAAATGAGATACAGAAACACATATTTTTGTTTTGACAGCTCTGCAAGGCTAATTTCTGAAAAGACATCAACCTAAAATCAACCTAACTGCTTCAAGAATCGAACGAGAAACTTTGATAATCTGTAGTAAAATAAAATATTATTCTACCACTCTCGCTTTCGTTGTTGTGATTTCCACAGTGATGTATATCTTGTTCTCTTTCTTGCACTTAATCGGGGGGTTTCATCTATTGATCTTTCCATTATGTAGTACAAGGTATGAAAGTAATTTTTTCAGTTCACCACTCGGAACATGATCCACATTACAGTACACGATAATGATAAAATACAAGCACACAGGAAATAGAATTGCTTTGGCGCAAATGATGGTAAGAAGCCCACGAATACGTAAATCAGTATTGCAAACGAACAAAATACAAAATATTATGACTTCAAAGAATATACAATATAAGAAACGATTTTTGCCTACTGATATTATCACATTGTTGCATAATGTAACAACACAAGATTCCAAATAATAATGCTGCAACATGAAGATTGCCGCTCGTTCCTTGACATGGCCGGTTATGAATTCACTACTTGGCCCATTCTGTTCCACGGCAGAGAATTGAGTGCTCTGTAACATGTAGACATGGACAATTTTAAAGCATATTCTGGTTTCACCTGATAGTGCTATACTTTTACTTCAAATTTATAACCTTAACTCATTTTTGTAAATTTTGTGACTTGGCCGGTTTTGATAGTAGACGCCTCGTATGTTGAATGTGAAATGTGATCATAATTACTATGGGTCTTCATTACTATGGTTCACATGGTATTGAAGTAAGTGCCATCATCTGGTTTGAACATCCAGACACAAAAGACAGCATTGAGCATCAACTACCGCAGTCGTGGAGAAGTCTGTTGCAGTTGTCTCAATACCATAACATTTTAGTGTCAGCCTAACACATAGCACAGTTCTGTGCAATCATTCTTTATTACATCCTTATTGCTGGTTTGTCAGCAATGAATACATGTAGTTCACACCTGGTACCTACACAAGTACTTACGGTACTATCAGGCAATAGGGGAGACGTTTTCACGTTAGGTTATAAACTACAGGTTGTCTGACTCATTGGCTGAATGGTCAGCATACTGGCCTTTGGTTCAGAGGGTCCCAGGTTCGATTCCCAGCAGGGTCTGGGATTTTAATAGCTTGTGATTAATTCTTCTGGCTTGCGGACTGGGTGTTTGTGTCCGTCCCAACACACTCGCTCTTCATATTAAGACAATATACCACACTACCAACTACCACAGAAACATGCAATAGTGATTACATCCCTCCATATAGGGTTGGCGTCAGGAAGGGCATCCAGTGGTAAAACAGGGCCACATTCACATGTGCGACGTATTTCGCACCCGTGACCCCACAGATGTGGGAAAAAGCAGTAGGAAAAGAAGAAGAAGTTATAAACTACAGGTTGCATAAATCAAAAGAAATAGGGGAGGTTGATTCACCCGGTATACAAATGTATTTTGAAAGGTTTAGTTCAAGGTTTGTAAGATGTAAAGTTACAATTTTACAACTGTTAATAATGATGTAGATGTTGGTTCCCGTAGGGAACCTAAAATATTTGTCCTGAATGAGTAAATTTATAATACCAATATAATGGTCCGTTATTGGACATTATAAATTATCCAGCTAACTCATTCCTGGTTGCCTGCGTTTCGCCCTCGTGTGCTAAGTTAGGCTCGTCAGTTGGGACTTAGCACACCACCCAAGACGCAAGGCTAGTGCATACCGTGGAGGCCACTGCATAGGCTATTTGCAGCCACCAGCAGTGCCAATGCACTATGAGAGCTATGTCTCAATTTCCAAAAATAGATGCCTGCCTGGCCATCAAATGATGTAGATGTTGGTTCCCGTAGGGAACCTAAAATATTTGTCCTGAATGAGTAAATTTATAATACCAATATAATGGTCCGTTATTGGACATTATAAATTATCCAGCTAACTCATTCCTGGTTGCCTGCGTTTCGCCCTCGTGTGCTAAGTTAGGCTCGTCAGTTGGGACTTAGCACACCACCCAAGACGCAAGGCTAGTGCATACCGTGGAGGCCACTGCATAGGCTATTTGCAGCCACCAGCAGTGCCAATGCACTATGAGAGCTATGTCTCAATTTCCAAAAATAGATGCCTGCCTGGCCATCAAATGATGTAGATGTTGGTTCCCGTAGGGAACCTAAAATATTTGTCCTGAATGAGTAAATTTATAATACCAATATAATGGTCCGTTATTGGACATTATAAATTATCCAGCTAACTCATTCCTGGTTGCCTGCGTTTCGCCCTCGTGTGCTAAGTTAGGCTCGTCAGTTGGGACTTAGCACACCACCCAAGACGCAAGGCTAGTGCATACCGTGGAGGCCACTGCATAGGCTATTTGCAGCCACCAGCAGTGCCAATGCACTATGAGAGCTATGTCTCAATTTCCAAAAATAGATGCCTGCCTGGCCATCAAATGATGTAGATGTTGGTTCCCGTAGGGAACCTAAAATATTTGTCCTGAATGAGTAAATTTATAATACCAACATCTACATCATTTGATGGCCAGGCAGGCATCTATTTTTGGAAATTGAGACATAGCTCTCATAGTGCATTGGCACTGCTGGTGGCTGCAAATAGCCTATGCAGTGGCCTCCACGGTATGCACTAGCCTTGCGTCTTGGGTAGTGTGCTAAGTCCCAACTGACGAGCCTAACTTAGCACACGAGGGCGAAACGCAGGCAACCAGGAATGAGTTAGCTGGATAATTTATAATGTCCAATAACGGACCATTATATTGGTATTATAAATTTACTCATTCAGGACAAATATTTTAGGTTCCCTACGGGAACCAACATCTACATCATTTGATGGCCAGGCAGGCATCTATTTTTGGAAATTGAGACATAGCTCTCATAGTGCATTGGCACTGCTGGTGGCTGCAAATAGCCTATGCAGTGGCCTCCACGGTATGCACTAGCCTTGCGTCTTGGGTGGTGTGCTAAGTCCCAACTGACGAGCCTAACTTAGCACACGAGGGCGAAACGCAGGCAACCAGGAATGAGTTAGCTGGATAATTTATAATGTCCAATAACGGACCATTATATTGGTATTATAAATTTACTCATTCAGGACAAATATTTTAGGTTCCCTACGGGAACCAACATCTACATCATTTGATGGCCAGGCAGGCATCTATTTTTGGAAATTGAGACATAGCTCTCATAGTGCATTGGCACTGCTGGTGGCTGCAAATAGCCTATGCAGTGGCCTCCACGGTATGCACTAGCCTTGCGTCTTGGGTGGTGTGCTAAGTCCCAACTGACGAGCCTAACTTAGCACACGAGGGCGAAACGCAGGCAACCAGGAATGAGTTAGCTGGATAATTTATAATGTCCAATAACGGACCATTATATTGGTATTATAAATTTACTCATTCAGAACAAATATTTTAGGTTCCCTACGGGAACCAACATCTACATCATTTGATGGCCAGGCAGGCATCTATTTTTGGAAATTGAGACATAGCTCTCATAGTGCATTGGCACTGCTGGTGGCTGCAAATAGCCTATGCAGTGGCCTCCACGGTATGCACTAGCCTTGCGTCTTGGGTGGTGTGCTAAGTCCCAACTGACGAGCCTAACTTAGCACACGAGGGCGAAACGCAGGCAACCAGGAATGAGTTAGCTGGATAATTTATAATGTCCAATAACGGACCATTATATTGGTATTAACTGTTAATAATATCAAAATATGCATCTTACATTTTGTTATTTGTATACATTGTTACGCAACCATGCTATCACATACTTCAATGCTGAAAGTCAAAAATTTTCGTACAAAGATGTGTTTTTATACAGTTCTACAACATAGAACGAAGGTTTTGCCAAAGAAAATTCAAAAACTTCTTCGTTACTTATTTTCTCACATCCTTCAAATCTAGCAATTTCTATGTGAACCTACATATTCGTGTGATACCTTGCACTGCATTGAGGTAGGGGTATTTCACCACTTAAATATAATTTAAGCAAATGGAATTATTTATTTCCCACTCATTGTGTTCATTGTTTGAGTCATTAGTCCACAGACTGGTTTGATGCAGTACTCCATGCCACCCTATGCTGTGCTAATCTTTTTGTTGCCGGATTGAGTGGCTAAAGACGGTTGAGGCACTGGCCTCATTATGCGTTGAGATTTCAAAGTTATGTAGAAGATGTAGTGCTCCATAAACTGCATCTGCCAGCATCATCTAAACTTCATTTTTACCTGTGCATCTTATTTGTGGTTTTTTTTGGCTATATTTCAACGCACAGTGCTCCTTAAAGATTTTAGTGCTTCAGTAACAGAAACCAAACAGAATTATTTAAACTTCACATTTTATTTTTCTATGCATTGTTTTACACTTATTTGTAATTGGCTGATGACGACCATGAATACTGGTCGAAACCAGTACCAATTTTAAGTAAATAGGAATGTAAACTTACATTTCTTATTTTAATAGTATTGAAAGTATTATACACCTTCTTTTAAATTAATATTTCTACTTGTGACATAAGCTTTCAGAAAATATATGGGTTTCCAGCAAATTGGTATCACAGGAGAGGTTTACTTGTCAGTGTATCACTTGAGGTCAGAAGTATATTTACTATTCTCAAGAGTCTCATCAGCAAAGCATTGATTAGTTTTCGAGTTTCTTGAGGAACACCCCCTTATTTGCCATCTCTGTTAGCTATGCTGATATATACTGGCAGAAAATGAAATCAAATACCACGAAGGAGTTGTGCCAGATAAACTAAATTCGGGAGGCATGTTTGCACATCTGAAAATGACACATATTCATATTTGCGCGCTAGTCAACAGAGTGCTGCTAGTAGCGCCACTACGACCTTGCAAAGCAAGTTTGTTTTAAATACACACTGTACACTTTATGAATGCTAGTCATTGTCCGGTGTTAACGTTGTGAGGTAGAGGTGAGTCGAACATGCTTTTAAGGAGTTGAAGAAGTTTGTATCAGTAACTTACCGAGTTTGAACGAGATTGTGTAATAGAGCTACGAGAAGGTGGATATTCTTTCCGCGATATTACAGAGATGTGACAGGGATGTATCCACACTGCATCAGTGTTGGCAACAATGGTCACGAAAGGCACTGTCTCAAGAAGACTGGGATCCAGCCGCACATGGGCCACTACGAAGAGGGAAGACCGCCGTATTTGCCACATGGCTGTGGTGGATCGTACTGTATCTGCAGAAGCTGTTAGAGCTTCAGTTGGCACCAGAGTGACACAGCAAACTGTAACAAATAGATTACTTGAGGGACAGCTCCAAACTAACATCCTGTAAGGTTCATGTCACTAACTCCAAATCGCTGCCATCTGCGACTTCAGTGGTATCAAGCTAGAGCTCATTGGAGGGTGAACTGGAGATCTGTTGTGTTCTCTGATGTGAGCTTTTGCTGTCTTTGTGCCATTGTTGGCCGTAGGTTGGAAAGGAGGAGGCCAGGTGAGCACTTGGAACCAAGCTCTCTGGGGTGTCAACATACTGGACCTACACCAGGAGTTATAGTCTGGGGAGCGATTTCCTTTGACAACACGAGCACTCTCATCATTGTCCCGAGAACCTAGACAGCGGATTTGTACATCAGACTAGTGATTGAACTGGTTGTGCTGCCATTCATTCACAGTATTCAGAGGGTGTTTTCCAACAGGATAATGATTATCCTCATACTGCTGCTGTCACATGCTCTACAGTGTGTCGACCAGTTGCCTTGGCTGCCGAGATCACCAGACCTTTCGTTCGTTGAGCATGTATGGGACTTTGTGGGACATCAAATCCACCATTTTCCAATACCAGCATTAACCGTTGCTGATTTGACTGATCAAGTGCAACAGCCATGGAACTCTATCCCACAAAATGACATACCACAGCCATATGACACAGTGCATGCTTGCATTCAAAATTGTGGCGACTACAGTGGTTATTAATGTACCACCATGTCACATGTCTTCTCGTGCATACTTGAATCTGTGACCCGAAAACTTTAATCAAATTAATATGTTACCCAGACAGTTGCTGAGTCTAAATTACATTCCTCTAAACTAATGTCTTCTTGGAGTTGGGATTTCATTTTCTGCCAGTCTATGAATACTCTTTCAAGAATTTAATGTAATAATAGCCACTTTTTTGGAAGTAAAGTAGTCCTGAGTGAGTAAGTGTGTGTACACATTTACTTTTGAGACATCGGTACATTGTGAAGGAAGAGTAGTATTGTATATTTTATGAGGAAGGCATTTGAGTATTTCATACCATTCATTTTCTGATGATTTTAAAACAACAAAAAAATGTTCTATCCTGACTGTCAACTGGCAACTGTACCAAATTGTTGTTATAAAACTAAACCTTTTGTAAACTGAAATTTGGGGCTGAATATTTGCAGAACAGAATGATCTATATCATCACCATAAGACCTATCTGTGTTGGTGCGACGTAAAGCCACTAGCAAAAAAAGAAAGAATTATCTATTTCTGTACACAAGTAAGGCTGTTTTTATTTTAAGTTGTGTGAAAAGTGATCAAAACTTCAAGAGATGTTTTGTTGTCAGTAATAAAATAGAAGCTTCTCTTTTAAAGACTTATTTTTTATAATGAGGGGAATGTGGGAAAATAGGTAGTCTTGTTGAAGCTAAAGTTTAACACAATTTTGACAGAATTTATCCAAGTATTATATTAGTATTTTATATTTATATTTTACTTTTTTCAGAACTGTGATGTCTTTTTTTAAACATAACCATGTTTTATATAGGCCTTGTCCGCGACTGTGAATTAATTCTTCATGAATGATTTATTATGTTGCCAGTCACAACTTTTTATTGAATGTTGTACTTTGCAATGAGTTTCAGAGTTTAGGCTCCCTCGTCAGGTGACGAAATGATATTTCTGCTTAGATCAGTCTGAGAAACTTGTGAATTATAGCATTAGCCCCAGCAAAGGTTCACAAGTACACATGAAAAATTCTCATTTTGAACTTTGATGGTAGCGTTTTTTTATTTGCTCTCCATTGTGGAGAAAGTCTAGAGAGCCAAGAATAATGGCCATGAGGATTCATCGTGCTGACCACACGACACCTCATAATCTGCAGGCCTTCAAGCTGAGCAGCGGTAAGCCAAGGCCCTTGTGGGCTGTTGTGCCATGGGGTTAAGGTTAATTGTAGAGAAAGTAAAGTAATGGGCTGTCTGTGAATGGTACCACATCCACCCAGATCGAAATTCTATCCTTTGACAGTATGTTATCATTCTTGGGAGACGAGTCTCGCCAGCAAGGCATTGCTAAGTTTTTTAGCTTCTCGTCATATACCCTCTCATTTAATTTTTCTCAACAAAAGCTGAGGGACTAATTTTCTATTAAGACTGCAACCATTCCCATTCTGTCTAGTCTTATTTTCATAGTGCAGGACATAAGATATTTCAGAATGGAGTAGTTGAGTTTCATTTATAGTCAGTAGTTCTGCTATATTTTGTTTATGTTTATATCTGAGAGTGGAAGGAAATTTTTGAGAATCAGATACAGAACATTTGCATCATACATGCATCTGTATCCATTGCCACAAAGCTTTTACCAGACATACGGATGTATTTCCACTCTTAATATTTTCAGAACTCCCATGTTTGTGACCTAAATAAAGATTAACATACATGGCCTTGTCTTCAATTTAACAAACAAGTTGCATTTGTAAACATTTCAACTTTTTGTTCCAAAAATTGCTGTCTGGATAATGTATTACTGTACTGAAACTCTGTCATTTACAAGACAACTAGAACTGAAGATAAGAAATAGCAACTTATCCTGCTAGGTGTGTATAAAACCCAACATGATCAGGCAGTTTGTGGTTTGTCATATTTCCTCTAATAAAGGAAAGAAATCTTTAAAAAGAATTGTCAAATTTGAATTCTTATATCGTACTTTGAACAGTTTTCTTCTCTTTCAGACCTGACTGCAGATCAACATAATTGATATTTTATCAAAATATGACATATTAGAACATCATTTAAACATGTTTTCTGTATTTCTATGGAAGTTTTGATTACTTTTCTTCTAACTACTAAACAATAGAGCCCTTGTTTTCTAAATATTCAACTTTTGTATAATCTTGACAGTTTATTTTGAGTAAGCTAGAAGACAAGATTCTTCAGCTGAAGATCTGAAACTTGATGGCAAGTAATGTGAAGGAAAAGCAGCTGGTTTGCTGTACTAGATCTCACTTCATTTATGGTGTGCTGGTAGAATAGAGACTAGAGCCATATCTGGGAGTACAACTGCACATTGTTAATCACAATAAACAATTATTATTCCACACTTATGTGTCTGTTATTTACTTACCTCCTTTGTATATGAATGTCACTGCACAATTTGTGGCCTTATGCAAGATTCAGATGAAAATTAATTTTGGTGTATAAATAATTTCTCAGTATTTCTCGCCATTCCACTAGAAAAATTTCCGTTACTCTTATGAAACCAATGTTAATAATGTTTAATGCCAGCGATATGTTTTCAGTTGTGAAATTACAAAGTGTTTTTAATATAAAGCATAGTTTTGTAAAAAAAAAAAACCTTTTTTTTTAGTGTGCAGTTTAATATAGTACATGAAAACTATGTATAACTTGTGATAATTTTATTTCACTTAAATGTCAGATTTCCTCTTGCTAATGAAAATTATGTAGCTGTAGTAATTTTCAAGAGATTTTGTTCGGTGTATCTTGAATTGATGTGTTTAATTTTTTTACATGTTGAATAAAATAAAAACAGAGCCCATTCATTATTTGAAATCAATATAATTTGTATAAAAATAGAAATTTTTTAAAAATTCTCTGAGTCGGGCTGAGTGGCTAAAGACAGTTGAGGAGCTGACCTTCTGACCCCAACTTGGCAGGTTTGATCCTGGCTCAGTCTGGTGGTATTTGAAGGTGCTCAAATACACCCGCCTCATGTCGGTAGATTTACCGGCACGTAAAAGAACTCCTGTGGGACTAAATTCCGGCACGTCAGCATCTCCGAACACTGTAAAAGGAGTTAGTGAGACGTATAGCTAACAACATTAATTGAAATTCTCTTATAATGACAATTTCCATATATTAAGGGGTCTTACATGATGAACAAGTTGGCAATAATAACATTACTGCCTTGTTCTGGAAAGAACAGTATTTATGAAAGTGCTTGATGTTAATGTAACATGTGCTGGGCTGAGTGGCTCAGACGGTTGAGGCGCTCACCCTCTGACCCCAACTTGGCAGGTTCGATCCTGGCTCAGTCCGGTGGTATTTGAAGGTGCTCAAATACATCAGCCTCGTATCGATAGATTTACTGGCATGTAAAAGAACTCCTGCAGGACTAAATGCTGGGACCTCGGTGTCTCCAAAAACTGTAAAAGTAGTTAGTGGGACGTAAAGCCAGTAACATTTAATGTAACGTGTTGTTATACAACTTAGCACTAAACTTCAAATCATCTGACTTGGAAGTCCATGAATAGATTGAGATCTGGAGTGGGCAGATCAAAGGTTAATTTAGCCAGATGGGGCTACTCTGATAAGAATGTTATTCAGTGTGAATGTGGAGAAGTCCAGACTGTAAAATATTTGCTGCAATGCCAACTGTGTCCAGCCTCCTATAATCAAGAAGACCTTCATTACTCCACAGTAAATGCACTGGAGGTAGCCAAGTTCTGGTCACAAAGAATATAATATTTGAACTATGCCTTATATGTTTCTGACACGAGAATGAATGAATGAATGAATGAATGAATGAATAAATGAATAAATAAATAAATAAATAAATAAATAAATAAATAAATAAATAAATAAATAAATAAATAAATAAATAAATAAATAAATAAATAAATAAAATCAATCAATCAATCAATCAATCTAGATCAGGGTTTCCCAACCTTGATGTCCAAAGTACCATCTCTCTTGTTCAAATTTTTTAAGTACCATCAACCAATACCTTTATTCTAAAGACAATAATGAAAATCATGTTTTTAAAGCCTGAATTGTATTCTGAAAAATAATACATTCTTTGTTAATGGCTAGTTAAGTAATTAGTAACATACATTGTAATTTAAAAAGTGAGTAGAAAAGATGTAGGCCTAACTAGTAATAATACGTAATAATGTTATTGATTTTACGTCCCACTAACTATTTTTACAGTTTTCAGGGACACCAATGTGCCTTCTCCATTCTGTAAATATATGTCTAACAAGCAACTAGCTCACTCATTTCTAGCAGGGGTTTATTACTGATGTGGTATGTATGAAGGATATGTAATATAATAGAGTTTGAGGGATGTTCCACCATACAACACAATGTAAAATGTTTGAAATTTATTAAGTGAAAACCAGTTTTGACTCCATTGGAGTCAACATCAGTTCTTGTAGATAATTAAATCAATGGGAATCATCATGGGGATTGTCTTCATACATCTCCCTAGGTTGACAAAATTATACTCACAATGACAACTGCCTAAATACTTATCAACAGGTTGTCCTAAAATATAATTAACTGGTTCACATGTTTTCAAGTTGATTGTAACAAGACTGACAAGTCTGTTCGGTGTTCTACAAACACACGACAGTATATTTTTAACCCAGATCCAAGATCTTTCTTAAAGTGCCAAGTGTTTCATGTCATTCTGTACATAATTTGTCATTATGTTTTAGGACAACATATTGACAAGTATTTAGGCAATTGCCATTGTGTGTATAATTTTGTCATGATTTTTTGTCATCCTATGGAGATGTATATAGGCAATCTTAATATTCTAATGAGGTGCTATTTTCCTTTTGCAGCGAATGTTCTGATAAAAATATAAATATGTACCCTGTTTAACTGCCTTTCAACTAGTACTAACATAATTATCCAGTAACAATATTTTCTCAATGTAAAAAATTAATGAAATGTTTTTGGAAAATCTGGTAAAATTATGTGAGTTAAAGAACGCAAGAGGTTGCACGTGAGCAAATTGCCTCAACGTTTGCATTTGTACATTTCAATGAATGATTTGGTCACAATTCAAGATAAAACTACAGCACCACACTTCACTGAAAGCCACCATAAACCTCATGAACTTTACTTAAGAAACTTTCTTGGAAATGCGCAGTCATGTAAGAATTCACTACGCAAGGGGGCGCTTGAAGGCAATTTCCCGCGGCAGATGCGAGAGTGAAAGAATACTCCGGAACGCAGTAGGCAATACACTGACAACAATCAACGTCAGGCGGGAGAGAGGGAGGGGAGGGATGAAATGAGCGCCGTAAGTCTTGCAGCTTCTAGCAACGAAATTATTAACAAATAAATACTTGCCGTAGGTGCGACCTCTCGCGTGTTAATATTTTTGGGTTTTGACTGCAAAATGTTTACTAATGGTCATAAATGAACTGAGTAAGGCTTTATTGGTATAGGTAATCATATTAGTAAAAAAAATAACAAAAATTTCAAGTTTCTACCTACAAAAACATCTGAACTATGAGTGATCAAACAAAAGGTTGCAAAAAACGGAAAATGGCCTTGAAGCTCAGCAGTAGGAAAACCGTAATAGCACGCAGCACTCAAAGGGTTAAACCGCTGATCTTACTATAAAAGTATCATCAACAAGGTCAAGTGGTATGTTCTGAGCTGTCAGTGGAGAGATGGCGTGGAATGACATTAGTGGACGAATAAGTTTGAGTGGTGTTTTTAAAAATAGGAAAGATCACAATATGAAGATAAAGTTGGAATTCACGAGGACAATTTGGGACAAATATTCGTTTATAGGAAGAGGAGTTTTCAGGATTGTAATAATTTACAAAGGGAGATGTTCAATAAATTTCCAAATTCCTTGCAATTATTTAAGAAAACACCAGGTAAAAAAGATAGGGAATCTGCCACATGGGCAACTGCCCTAATGCAGATCAGTGGTGACTGACTGACTGATTGGAGATGTAGTCTTGCAAAAAAAAATTAAAAACGTTGAGGTGTTTTAGTTAACCTTTGATAGCTTGCTCACATCTTTAGGGTAAGTCTACAGACTTGATTCAGAATTCTTCAAACTAGTACCATTAATATTCAGCTATTACGCCTAGATGTACGCTACGATCTATGACACACAATACTGTGTCCTCACAAACAGAATGATAATAGTTCAAGGCAATACTGGCTGAATTGAAACAGCTGATCTTGCAGTAACCTGAGTTTGAATGATCAAAAATGAACACAAAACAATCTTACAGAGATCAAGAACCAGGTTATGAAATATTATGCTACATGCACAGATTATTTCAGACAGGATATTTTTATTAGGTTTCCAATAACATAATCAAAACTTCCCGCCATCCCAACACACGTTCCCCTTGGCTTTCCTTTGGATGGTTCTGCTAGTTCCTATGCTAATATCTGCAGCTTTAGCAGTGATCAAAACTGTTTGATATTTAAAACTGTTCTGTATCTACCCAAATGAGCATTGGGCATGTTCTCCATGCATTGCAATCATCCCATCTGGCCATCCATTTCAATATAACAACAAACATACTGAACTATGACCAATATTATAGATGGCCAGATTTCTGTTGTTTAATATTTCACAGTTATTTTGCGGAAAATTGGAAATAAAAGACAACATAGCATTCAACATAGAAGTCCCGCAATAGACTGGCTCATTCACATACCTCGGAATTGCCTAACAGACCTTCAGTGTACACCTAAAATAATGAGAGTACCGGTAGTAATAACATCCATCCAAGACATACAAAACTTCAATCAAATGACACTGGATATATCTCATAATGATGTTAATGGCTTTACTTCCCACTAACTACTTATACGGTTTTTAGAGATGCCGAAGTGCCAGAATTTAGTTCCACAGTTCTTTTACGTGCCAGTAAATCTACTGACACGAGGCTGACGTATCTGAGCACCTTCAAAAACCTCTGGACTGAACCAGGATCGAACCTGCCAAGTTGATGATGATGATGCTTGGTGTTTAAAGGGGTCTAAGCTTAACACATAGGTCATTGGCCCCTAATGGTACGAAATGGTACTGTATGACAATTAAAAATCCATAATCCTCCACTGACCAGAATTCGAAAACGTGAGGATGAAGAATGAATGAATGGATATGAAGTTAAAACAATCAGTGGATCCGACCCGCAATGTCCCACGTTCCCAGGAACTAGTGTTAAACAATAGTATTGCTGACCAAGGGACTGCTTCTAAAGCACAATACTGACTTGATGATGCTTGTAGTCGAAACGGATCAAAAATCCAGGTCATCGCCCCTCATAATGGTACTTATCGCTAGGAATATGGAACCATCCTATGTGTCATGTTGCGGTACTAATCAAAAGTAGCGTAGACTCGCGGTATTCCACACATTATGGTACTATGCACAGGTAATGAAATTCGCACATGTAACACAGACCTACGGTGTTACGCACACTGTGGCGCTATTTACAGGCAACGCAAACCTATATAGGCAACACAAACCTATGGCGTTCCTCACATAAGTGGACTAACCACAGGGACCCGCACTATCCCGTGGTGTTCCTCTCATAGTGGGTACTAAGCATAGGCAAGACAGAACCATGGTGTCGCTAATCCCATGGTGTTGCTCATATAGGGGTACGAATCACAGGTACTGTAAAAGCTGCCAACGCACTCTATTGCTACGAATCACAAACCTACTGTGTACCTAACATAGTGGTACTATGTGCAAGTATAAGCGACCCATGGTGTTCCCCGCGTGGTGGTACTAATCGTAAGTAGTGGCATGGTTCTAAGACAATCATCCCTTGGTCGCGCCTTACGACAGGCAGGGGATACCGTAGGTGTATTCTTCACCTGTGTCCCCCACCCACAGGGGGTCCTGCCAAGTTGGAGTCAGAAGGCCAATGCCTCAACCATCTGAGCCACTCAGCCCAGCTGGATATATCTAGGAGACTCTTTTAAGACTAAGGTGCTCCCAACATTAACCTAACTAGTATGCAATAGGCAGAAACAGAAAATATTAAAGCAAGATTTCTTAAAGAAATCCTATGTCTCCAAGTTCACCACTTAAAGAGGCTAGTATATATATATATATGTATGTATTTTAGCCAGGGAAACATTTCTCCTGGAAGATATCAGACATTCTACCATCTACACAAGAATCAATGATGCCTGGAAGGAAGAGAACTAACCTATGAGTTGTGCCACCTAATGATGAGACTGGCAGTGCATAGATTTCATAACAAGATCTGCCACAATTAGTACCAAAAGTCTGGTAAGGCCTGTATGAGCAGGTTATGTAATGGACGACATGATCATCACCGCATCTTATACTGTGTGAAAAGGAGGCAATCACTGGCAAAGTACAGCAAAGCTCCCTGTAATACCAACTGGATGCACTTTTATTATTTCATACTATAACCATATTCATTTATCATTGGCATATAGGGACATTATTTTATCTATTCGGTGGATTCTCACTTGCCCAGTTGCCTGTGCTGCGAGCCTGTCTCCCGCCAAGCACTTTGCCGTTTTGCACTTCTCAACGCCACAAGCTCCCACCCTATGCAGTCTGCTGAGAGCTTTATCAGTGCAAGGTTCAGTTTAGTCAAGTGTTTACGTGTTTAGTGCTCAGTGTGTTGTTCCAATGCCACTTTCATTATGTGAGCTTGTGTATATAAATAATACCTTCATAAAGTACAGGAAATCTTGTACAAAAATACGCACTAGCCGCATTACAGCAAAGTGCTTGGTGGGAGACAGGCTCGCAGCGCAGGCGACCAAGAATCCCCCTAATAGATAAAATAATGTCCCTGTAGTAAAGCTGTAGGCAGGTTGAAAATAACAACATTGTATTTTTTTTCCCCAGAAGTCCACATTGTCAGTGGTAATATGAATGCCTAAGTATAAAGTGCAGTGATAGATAATTCTATTGAACTCAAACATCAACAAATCATAACTTATACAATAACAATGGTTGTATAGACTCTTCAGAGTGATATGGAGAGTGAAGACTGTTCCAAAAGAGTGGGCGAAAGGTGTCATTATACCAATTTTCAAGAAAGGAGACAGGAAGCAATGTGAAAATTACAGAGTGACAATGATACCTCATACATCTAAGATCCCTGAAAGAATCTTAGACAGACGAATAAGAGACAGAGTAGAGGAAAAATTGGCAGAACACCAGTATGGATTCAGAAGAGGCAGGTCTACATTTGACCCAATATTTACATTGTGTCAAATGATAGAAAGCTATTCGGAATATGGAGAGGACATGGTAGTAACGTTTCTAGATATTGAAAAAAGCATACGACAGTGTCCCAAGGAATTTGGTATGGAAAACATTAATAGAGGCACAGATTGGGAATGAAACAATGCAGATGGTAATAGCATTGTATCAAAATTGCAAAAGCTGTGTTAGAACCAAAGTGGGTCAAACTGAGTGGTTCAGAGTTGAGACAGGCATAAGACAAGGAAGAGTACTGTCTCCCTTACTCTTCATTATCATTATGGATAGAATTCTACATAATATCAAGGAGATGGGCGAGCAAGTCAAGTCTATGCTCTTTGCTGATGACATTGTAGTTTGGGGAGATAATGAAGAGGAAGTACCGACACAAGTTGATTTATGGAATGAGATAAGAAATTTTGGAATGAAGATTAGTACTGCAAAAAGTAAGACTTTGATCATGACAAGAGGTAACAGAAAATCCAGGGGAGTGATAAAAATAGGAAATGAACCTCTTAAAGTAGTGAAAATTTTTAAATATTTGGACAGCATGATATCACAAGATGGAAAATTGGATGAAATTGATTTTAGCAGTTTGCAAGTTTCTACCAGTGTGTGAGAGACATTGTATGGAACAACGATGTGCCAATGAAGTGCAAGAAGGTTTTATACTCGTCCTATTATAAACCTATACTGACCTATGCTTCAACAGCCTGGACGTTAACTAAGCGGAACCAAAGTAAGATACAAGCAGCTGAAATGAGGTTCTTGAGGAGCATACAGGGAATGACAAGATGAGATAGAATACGAAATGAGGAAATAAGGAGAAGCATGGGAGTGTGTAAACTCCTGGAAGAGATTGATATAGCAAAGCTAAAATGGTATGGACACATGATGAGAATGCCAGGAGAGAGAATACCAGAGAGAACATTCATGGATAGAGAGACTGGAAAGAGGCCTAGGGGACATCCTAGAATGAGATGGAGGAGCTCTGTTGTGAACTGTATTGCAAATAGAGGAGTCAATAGTAATAAAGTACTAGAAGAGGAATGGTGGAAAGATCGTGTAAGGTGGAGGGCTTTGGTACACTGCCCTACCCAGTGAGAATCTGGAAAAGGAAAGGAAGAAGAAGACAATAACATATAGAACTGTAAAAAAAGGAACTGAAGAGCTTCTAATGACAAATTATGTTTGTCTTGACAAAGGGTATAGTTGAAACAGATCTTAGATCTTAACACAGTCCGATATCCCAAATGAAGACCAACACTTCTTCATTAACAACAGCAATCAAAGCCTGCACCATATAAAAGCATCTAATATTCAAGCCTGTAATTCTGACGATTATAAGGAATGTGGGGAAGGCAACAAGTGCAGAAAAAGAAAGCTAAGCATAGCTAGTCTGCAGTACTCAGCTATGAAACCTTAATTTTTACATAATGGAATGCATATGGACTTAAGTTTTGTCATGGTAATCTCTCTGAAACTTTCTGAGTGATAAGATAACATGATTATCAGCCTTAGTTTAATTCGAAGTTTCAGCACTGCTGTAAGTACCGACCTATTAACAGACTATATAGGCTAAATCGTTGTGGACTTGGGATGGTCTACAATAATATACTTTCAAATTGAAAAGGTTTATAAGAAATCTTTACATATTAATACACCAATTTAAGTTACATTATAGAATATTATTACACCAATTTAAGTTACATTATAAACACATTCAGTGACAAAAGATGTAAGCTCACAAAACTCCTAATGCAATTCTACTTGTGACCGATTCCAATAGTGGTGATACCTCCTTTTCAGAATCCTTAATATTATAATGTTTTTTGATTGTATCCTCATCTGAAAAGGAACTAAGGTCATCCATAGAACATTGTTTCCCGTGAATGTGCGATAGAACATCCTCTAGCGAGTTATCTAAGTCCTTGTCCACTACACAAACTATAAAGTTCTTATCTGCATCATCAATTCCAAAACTTAAGAGGGACTGAGAAATATTACCGGATAATGAGAGGTTAAATAAAATCTCTGTATAAATTGTTCTTGTCGTCATCCTTTCATGGACGAAATTTAATACAGCTTTATTAGCCGCCACAACAACTTGAAACGCATGAAGAATAAGGGAGGGTTTAACTGTACAGCACTGTAACGTTCCGTTCGTTAGCATTTTTCGTACTTCAGGAGTATTTTGAACATTTTGCATTAATACCATGCGGAGTGTTCTGTTATATTCCAACTGTGCTTTAAACATGATGACTCTTCACAACCACCTGAAGGAACAGAAAACAATACTGTATATCATGCTATATTATACTAGTGATGGACGATATTTCACGAACTGTGATTTTTTCACTGATATCAATAAATAACGAGTAACGACTGTTACTTTCTACGCTATCACAGTGATCAGTCGTGATTTCAAGATTTCACTTCAAGTGATCACCGTACGCCCTCTTAACTCCATATACCGAACTAGAATGTTGCTACCCACCGCCATCTCGATCCTCTTATACTGCCTGCTCTATGCCGCTAGTTTAATACAGGAAGGCGCGACTACCAATAGTTCTCCTAATCGCCGTAAGAGTGCAGCAGTAGACGCACAATCTTCGCTGTCAGTGTGGGTGTAGCACTGTATTATTGGTGCATGAATGTGTGTGAAAACCTTAGTTATTTTGTACAATGAGTAAACGTGTCTGGTCACTTTCGTTCGTACAAGATATATTTTGAATAGAACTGTGAAATGAATTAATCATGTTATGTTTATAGATATTTCAAAAGTGATGTTAAGGTGTTGGTACTTGTTTCTTTCCATTCGTGCAAGGTATATTTTTCGTAGAACTGAAACTTCAGATTCTTTCCCCGAAATATTCAACTGTTGTATACCATGTTGCCAATCTCAGCAAGGTTCTTCGCAGCCAGAAAATATACGACTCCATGAAATACAGTCTAGAAGAGAATTGAGAGAAAAGCGGCTGTCGGCTTTATCTAGGCAAAGACCTAATGAAGGAAGTACCGTAATTGGATATCCTCAGATTACTCTCGCATCTGTGCCTTTACACCTTATTTCAGAATTTGATGGAGCCTCCGCGGCTCAGGCGGTAGACGCCGGCCTCTCACCGCTGCGTTCTGTGGTTCATATCCCAGTCATTCCATGTGAGATTTGTGCTGGACAAAGCGGAGGTGGGACAGGTTTTTCTCCGGATACTCCGATTTTTCCTGTGATATTTAATTCCAGAAACACTCTCGAATATCATTTTATTTCATCTGTCATTCATTAATCATTGCCCCGGAGGGGTGCGACAGGCTTCGCCAACCGGCACAATTCCTATCCTCCCTGCTAGATGGGGGCTTCATTCATTCCATTCCTGCCCCGGTCGAATGACTGGAAAGAGGCTGCGGATTTTTTTTTTCCAGAAGGTGATTAAAGCCGTGGAGGATAGTGGATTCCTTGCGATAAAAATTGTGACGGACAATCACTAAACGCCTTCATGTTTAGACATTTTGGACAACCTCAGATATCCACACGATAATATTCCAATCAAACTAGAAACAGGAAATCAAATCCTAGCTTGCGGGTACTAGGTTCGTGTTGTTGAAGAGAGGGTGGAGTGTGACATTTGTGTCAGCAACATCTCACTGCCTAGAGCTTCGACACCTCTAAATGGAACTGATTATACATCAGGACAGAGGAGGAGTTCGATACCCAAAACCTAGATTTGTTGCTCTGGTGAAGCATCTCCAGGAGTTCGTTTAAACTGATGTGCCCTATTGTCGAAGTCCTTCAAGCCTATGAGCGTAATACGAGGACTTGCGAAGTCTTCCCTTTCAGAATACCGGGCGAGTTGGCCGTGCGGTTAGGAGCGCGCAGCTATGAGCTTGCATCCGGGAGATAGTGGGTTCGAACCCCACGGTCGGCAGCCCTGAAGTTGGTTTTCCGTGGTTTCCCATTTTCAAATTCTGGGCTGTACCTTAATTAAGGCGGCCGCTTCCTTCCCATTCCTAGGCCTTTACTATCCCATCATCGCCATAAGACCCATCTGTATCGGTGCGACTTAAAACAAATATTAAAAATCTTTCAGAATGTGTTTTGTTACACTGTGAGGTCAAAGAACATCAGCAAAATGTTAGTGATATTATCCTAACCAAGTTCGTAAGACCTCTATTATTTGATATTGCGTTGGCAAGAACACAAAAAGTACGGTACCACTCCAAGCCTTCGTCCAGGAAATATTGCCGATATTTATTATTACTGATGTATTTTACGAGCTTCAGTGAACATATGACCATACTGCATAGTGTTTTGTAGTCTGTCGTCATTAGAATATGTTTAGACCTTCGAGCATACAAATAGATAGAGGGGGCGCTGCCAGCAGAACGTGGCGCCAAGATACAAATCAGCTGATGTTGGGCACGTATCGTAAATTGCGCGGGGAGATTTCAAGGATTCATTGTCGACAAACCAGACCTTTTCTATGCAATTTTGATGTGTTACAAACATAAAAAACACGTATTTTCTTTTATGTGATAAGTGAATTACACCAGTCTGAAAGAATATAGCAAAAATAGTCACTTCTTGCTCTGCTTATAATTGCAGTCAGAGATTTGAAAAGGTGAGTAAGATATCTTTTCACGGGTAAAGATTAAAATCTGTAACTGAAAAGACACTGTCTTGATTTCGTACAGTATCTAGGCTGCCAGGGACCAAATGAAATATTAGGCCTTGGTACATATAGTTTAGTTATGACTTATAACTACATCGTGGACATATCTTACTTTGAACTTTTTTGACATAATCGGTTTACTTGGTAGCCTAAATTTATTTCTGGACCTCACAGCACAGTCGTAAGTCGAGCACCCTGCCTACGCGGCTGAGCCGGATTTCCGGACATAGAAAGTTCTAATTCCGGTGCTGACTGGCCATCCTTAGAGTAGTGGTTTTCCAATACTCCTTCCAGGAAAATACCAGGATGGTACCTTGTTTAAAGCCCCCCCCCCAACCTACCTGAATCATAGACCTTAAAAACTAGTTACACACACTAGGTTATCAGACAAATTCAACAAACACCTGAGGATGAGGGGATGATGGCCAATATGTCCCAAGCCACTCAAATGAAGTAACATCATCATTTATTTAATGTAAGGTATAAATGTTTGGGGAGGGGGAATAACATTGGGTTATTGTGTGATACATTGCTGGATATCACCCTCTAAGCATAACTGATTATGTTATTAACTTATTTCAGTTTCCCTTCAGACCCCAAATTGCTGAAGAAATGGGTCATGAATATGAACATAGAGGGTTTTCAACCATCAAAATTTAGTAAACTTTTTTCAAAGCATTTTGAACCTAGCTGCTTCGACAAAGAGAGGTTTGGCCATCCGTTTCCTCTGAAAGGATCAGTTCCAACTGTTTTTGAATTTCCAGAACACCTGAACAAACATTCCAGGCATCGTAAGCCACCTAAAAGTCGAAACACCCCTTGCACTTCAGTTTCACTTCCAGTAATTGAAAGTAATGATAACTGAGCAGCATGCTCCATCCACTGAAAACATTCCCAATACTAGTTCTATCATTCCTGGCAAATCTGAAAAAAGAAAGTATTACATTGGTGATTTTAAAGAAAATGACATGAATTCCCCCAAAAAGGCAAAGAGATGTCTCTTCAATGCACACAGCACAATTTGTTCTCAAAACCTACTGAAACTAAAAACAAGAATTAAGAAAATAAATAATTATTTAAATTCATTGGTGGCTCATTTACAGAAGGAACTAATGATAAATGAAAATGCTGCAGCAATGTTAAAATTCAGTAAAACTCTTTTATATTCACTACATTTGTTTATTTTTCCAGATGTGTGCCACATGCTGAAATTGGTGAGGAATTCTTTGGCTTCTTTTGGCACAATTTTTAACAGTGAAGGTAATGCCATAAAATGGACATATGTAGAAAAACTAGTGGAAATACAACTAGAAGAGGGATTAACACTTGCTACTAAGATTCGTAAGTGCCATATTAATTGGGAATCGGAAAAGATGAAAGTAAAATTAGCAGCCCAAACTTTGAGTAACTGTGTGGTTCAGTTACTCAGGTATTTGAAAAATTCAGGGTATGATTTATTTGAAGACTGTGAAGCTACAGCTGAATTTGTAGACATTTTTAATAACATATTTGACAGTTTGAACAGCAGGAATATATTACAAAAGGGATTTAAGTGTGCATTCTCTCCCAAAACAGAGGTTTTTATAAAGGATTTCCTCAGCAAGGCAGAATCATACATCATGCAGCTATTAAAATCAAGTTCGTTAGACTCTTCTGTTCTTCACTCAAGGAAGAAGACTGGATTTCTTGGATTTTTGGTGTGCATTAGAAGTTGCCTTGGCCTCTATAAGTATTTAGTCCTCAGTGAGCAGCATAAATTGAAATACCTGTTATTGTAAAAATTCAGTCAGGACCACTTGGAGGTATTGTTCTCTGCCATTAAAAGGAGAGGTGGTGAAATCAATAACCCTACTGCTGTTCAGTTTAAAGCTGCGTACCAAAGATTGCTGGTTCGCCAAGAGGTTAAAGGAGCAGATTCAAGCAACTGCATTGCCTTGGATCAAATTAATATATTGAGTGCATCTAGCTCCGAGCCCAGTTCAGATTTACAGTGTCATGCAATTCTCACAGTATCACAGGATAGGGTTGCAGATATCCCACTAATTCCAGGTTTTGATCATGACTACTGTACTCATCCAGCATTTGAACAGTTGTCCCCATCTGTGAGTGATGTGACATACCGGTATATTGCTGGATTTGGAATGCACTATGCTTGAGTGCTCTGAGGAGTGCCACAGAGAACTACACAGACTACGCTTTAATCAAGGAGAAGATGTACTCTGGAGATGAGGGATTAATCGTGCCCTCCTAAGATGTGATAGTGTTGTGTAAGGTGACTGAAAGTGCACTCAGAAATATAAATGTGCTAAGGAGCAAAGAAGTTTGTTGAGGTCAGTGAATGGAACCTTGTTTTATTGTATAAAGGACCATTTACTTGAGCAAGAACTTGCACAGAGCCATGAAATTGACTTGGTTAAGTTAATTGTGAAGTGTTATGTCAATTCCAGAATGCAACATGAATGTGCTAAGGAAGAAGAAAAAAGAGACAGGAAAAAAAGTAAGAAGTGCATTGAACAAATAGATATTGTTCAATCATCAGTGATTTAGGACAGTATTGTGAAGACATGCAGTTCTGTGGTTTTCAAAACATTCCTGATCAGCAGCCTGGAGAAGAATGGTGAATAACTTACATGTAATATATGTTTCCTGCGTTCTATCATCCATTTGGGTATTAACTGTCTGCAGCTGTTTTGGTGACTTGTAGCCTACATGACTTCCTGTCTTTCATCATATTGTACATTTTAAGGATAGTTTTGTGAATGTTACATCTAATTAGGCTTAACTAACTCAATTACAGTTTGATATAGCCTGAGTATTTAGAACAGCTGAACAACATTTGGTGTGTGTGCTTTTTCATATCTGATAGTGGCTGATAACCTAGATGTTAGGTTGTTCTATGTGCATTCATGCATGATAGCGGCTGATAACCTAGATGTTAGGCCCTGTAAAACAATAATTATCATCATGCCTAAATGTACATCTGCAAACTAAATGTGAAGGTCTGTGAATAAGTGTGATGATGGTGATAGCTGTTTTTTTTAATAACAGAACCTTGAGGTTATCACCTGCATTATTGGTAATTTCAAACTTTCTTTGACCCTAATTATTATAGGTGCAGAGGGGACGATTGCGTTATTATCGGTCACGTTTCTTGATTTATAAGGCTTAACCAGCATTAAATCGGCCTTATTAGAAATGCAGGTTATTGGTATGTTTGTTGAGTTTATTATTTGCAGCACTGTGAAAATATTTTAAAAATAACTATTTCAGACGAATATTACGGAGAAAAATTAAACTTGTGAAATTAGGAGAACTAAAATGGGTTAACAACGTGAGACCTATTCGCGTCACCGTATCGCTTAACTGATACATAAACACATCAGAATATCACACATATAAAATGATATTTAACATTTTTCATACAAAAAAGGAATGGAAATATTCCTAGGGGATTGCATTTATCACCATCTTCAATAGTTTAAATCAATTAATCATAAGGAGCACGCTTAAATCGGGATTTAAAAACACTCCGCAATGCTCTTCTTATGGAAGACCGCCTTGTTTTGCCCTACATCAGCTGATCACTCAGAGCTTGATGTTGGTGCCACGCTTGGCCGGTAGAAACATACGGAGCGCCCTCTCTATCTATTTCTATGCTCGAAGGTTTAGACCATTGTGCGTCTATGTCTGCCATCTAGCGGAGAAATTTTGTCGCAGCGTAGTCGCAAAAAGGCTGGCATAGAGCAGGCAGTATAGGAGGATCGAGACGGCGGTGTTGCTACCTAAACCATGACTGTGATCGATGTTGTGATCAGTCGTGATATCACGACATGTGCTGCCGCAACGGTATCCACGCGAAGCGATGCGTTCAAGGAAGCAGAATCGCCATGATCACCAACAGTATGGACATTTGTTGATTTCATTTTTTAAGGACGTCAACATACCGTTCAGTATATAATGTATTTGTAGGAATTGAGCACATTCCTCCCGAATATATTAACAACTGAAACACTTATAATCCTCGGCATCGTCTGCAATATCAGTTTCAGGAAATTGTCAGTGGACTCGCAGTGTGGTATTATTTTTAAGCGCGCGTTCAAAAAAATCGTGGTACACGGGACTCTCCTAGAATAGTAACAAACATGTATTTCTCCTGTATTTTGGAATGCCCGGGGGCATATTGTCACTGGAGCTTAGTATTAGGAGGCAAGTTGACTGAAATGGCGTTTTCTAGAAAAAGGAAGAACAGTGACCTGTAGCAGTCCTTTAAAGAAGTGGATGAAAATTTCACATTATGTAATATGTGCAAACAGAAATTGTCTTAAAAAGAAGTACTTCAAGTCTGAATAAACAACAACTGGAACCTCTCACTTGCTTTGCCAGAAAGCAGTAGTCAACAATCGGCATGTATCTGATGATACAGACCTGGGATTTTAGACTCTAAAAAAAGTTTTAGGCACCTAAAATGGCCTTTTAAACAAGTAAATAGGTTTTTAACAGAGAATATAGGCACTTCAAGTATGCTTTAAAAATAGGCAGAAAATAGACTTTAAAATATGACAATATAGACCTACACTGTAATGTGATATTTTTTTTACGTTAAGTACAGTAATGTGGTATAGGCTACCCTTTCTAAATAGGAATAGTTGCAAAATGAAGGCATAATTAAACAGGCGTTTATTACAATGAGCTATGGATTAGGAAACAAAAAATTTACATCAGTACTGTACTAAAATTAAATTAAATGCGGAGTACTGGTATGCATATTTATTTGTGAGGAACATTCCTACTGCACTTTTCAGTCGTAGTTTGCTTTACAGTACATAACAATAATCTTCTCCAAATTTTCCACAGTCAGGCTGCGTCTTTTGTCTGTTAAAACAATTTTAAAAGCAGAAAAAATGTGCTCTACACTCACAGATGTTGGAGGGGCATAGCAAAATTTATCTACATTTTTCAGTTCAATTTCACTAGGTAGGTCTACTTTTCCCCATCCATTACCTGATGTACCCTTTCCTGCACTGAATTACCTAGATTCTTCTGCAATACACTAGCCCACCTGTCTTTTATTTTATCCCTTACCTTACCCCTAGTACTTTGTATAATATTCTCAGCTTCTTCAATTACAAAATATATCTGATTGAGACTCTACTTTTTTTTCTATTTTTGTAATGATTGACTGGAAGAAATGAAAAATTTGCCTGAATATATCATCGTTGCCGGGACCAAACCTCCTATTTGAAATATTTAAGCTTAGAACTTTGGCCGGTAAGGTTCTGTCACCTAAGGTACAATATTGAGTGCATATCGTCAAGGCATTCTCGCACTTCATAATGTATGTGCTGCGGGTCAGTATATCTCCAAAAATATTATCACATAGGAGGTTTTGTCGCGGCAACGACGATATGCAATGTCTCTCTGAACACTGGAATAATCCTTTAGCAGATCTTTGCCCATACGACACACATGCAGAGTTGTCTGTTAAAGGCATATTGTCTATCACAGATGTTCCATATAATACAGGGCAGCTTCCATTGAGGAACCCCAACGGCTGATGATTGGCTGTGGTGGAAAAGAATAAAGGGGAATTTATCTCAGAAGATGGCTATTCTCGATGGAAGCTTACAGAACACTCTCTTCGTTGTTGAAATCAGATTATTTACTGCAGGCAACTTGGCCCTAGCTATTTCTGTGAGTCTGTGCAAGGCATGGGCCATGCAAGTAACATGAACATTAAAGAAGTGTAGAAAGTTTTAACGAGGGGTAGAGTAGCAATCATGTAGGAAGCAGCATTGGAGACAAGGAGAAGGTCTTTATAATAATCAACACTCCCAGGATACAACAACTGGAACCTCTTGTTGATGATGTACACAATGCTTTGCTCTATTTTCTGAAGCTGCTTAGAACAAAGGAGAGCCGTAAATGCCAATTGGGTTCCAGTTTTCCTACTATAAGATTAGCAATGTACCTGCTCATAGAGTTGCTGGTATTGTCCACATACAACCCTATGTAAGGACTCACAAATATCCTCTGTGACTGGCAAAATTACCTCCTACATCTAAGTAGTTTTTCTTTAATGTGGAAGTTGAAAGTATGTGTTGTTGGTGTATTTCTGTAAACAAATCTCTGAAAACATGACTATGCACAGAATTCCAGGGGATATTTTCAGCAACTAGGGCTCTAAACATATGAGCATAGAAACTACTGTGGATTGTGGGAGGTATACTTTGTGTGAGCAGAGTCTGTCCAGTGTTACTTTTCTTGGTTGATTTTGCTTTGTGACTCGCACTATCAGCATGCTCTTGTGAAATGTAAAACACAATAATGTGATGAAAATTACAGACTAAGATAAGGAATAGCTAATGAATAAAATTTGTAATTTTGAATTATTTCATTTAAACCACTATTACTCTAAAGTTAATTAAGAACAAGAACACTCCAGGCCTCGAACGGTCTTGGCTTTCATTTACAGCTGCTGCGCAGCTCTAGGCTTGCAGATATTAGACAACCGTGTGGTCAGCACGTCACATCCCTCAAGTGTTTGCCGTGCCTCTGAGACCGCTGCTCATTGTAGCTTCCCAACTGCCTTCACGCAGCTGGGTCAACGCCTTTCCATACCATACATTTTTATAAATTACTGCCGGTACTGGTATCTAGGGAAAGGAGCACTGGTATCGTTAACCTTACATTAGGTGGCTGAGAATAGTCATTCATCATTATATTTTTCACTTGTGCCAGATAAATGTGTAGAATTTCATTTCCTAGCACATACCAAATAATCGGTTACAGTATAAAACGCGACTGTTGCCAATATTGATCCTATTTTTTCCTTGACATATTGGTTGAACTTCGGAATGTCTACAAATAACGAATGTAAATAATAAAATGATTATGTTTGTACGCCTAGAAATAAATTTGCAACGACCGTGTCTGAAATGCAACCAAAATGTAGGCTGTTTATTAAATGCAAAACCTTAGGTGGCTGATTTTCTTAAAGTAGGGCCCACAAGAGTTGAAGTCTTACGTTTAGCGCCACCGGCGAGAAAAAGTTGACTAACGCTGCTCGAAAATGGCCTGTTGCTATGGTAATGATAACAGAGTTGCAACATTTTAGGATGCTATCACCACGTGGGTTGGCTTGCTCTCAGTCACTTTTGTCATTCATATTCTGACTGATTTCTTTTCTCGATGAAGTATCGTCTTCCTATTGTGTTTATTATACCGTAGATTATTTTTGAGTTGTACAGGTACCATTAACAATCGGAGTTAAATAATAAAAAACTATCAATGTGGGTAGTGTTGTTCTATTATGTGAGTAGCATGTGCGTTTGTTGAGGTTATTGTCAGAAACTGATGATTTTGTTAGTGATTATGAAATCTTTTTATATATATATATATCGATAATGTCGTGTTCTGTCTTAAATGCTGGAATTATTAACACGAGCTTAGGAACCGGTCAAGGTAAATGAATTGTATTAGGCCTAGGCCTACATGTTTTATTAAACACTCAGCCTGTCTGAAAGGGTGGTAGGCTGCGAATGGAGGTAACTATGACAACGCAGCGTACTTCGTAGTTACAGCTTTCGCCGCTCACCTGTCAGACTTCAACTCTCGTGGGCCTTACTATTATAAATGTTTACACAGAGATAGCCTAGTCACAATAACAAGGCATTCTCTGGATCACAAGCTACAAATAACAAGCAGCACAGACGATGCGGTGATTGTGATCACGTCACGACTAAAAATCACTGATATCAGAAAATCACGATATCAAATCACGCTGTGACTCACAAATCACGGTATCGCTCATCACTATATTATACTGTTCAACCGTTGCCTACGCCAAAGAGAACGTTTTCTCGAGCAGGATATTTACGGGGTGAGGAGAAAGGAGGGAGCGCTGACGGTTCCGGTTATACTGCCAACTGGATGGAAATGAATTCTGAATTGAATCGATAATATGATCGATCGATATGAATTTCCTAAACAAGACCGACTACAATATATCAGACCGTAATATCAAAACCAAGATGGTGGACGTCGTGGCGCAGTAGCTGCCGACTGATGAAGGTTAGGGTAGCACGCAATAACTTCATTTCGACGATAAACCAACTCACGATTTTCGGAGATGTCGGAATTTAATCCCGCAGGAGTTGTTTTACCTGCCAGTAAATTTACCGACACGAGGCTGACGTATTTGAGCACCTTCAAATACTACCGGACTGAGCCGGGATCAAACCCGCCAAATTGGGGTCAGAAGGCCAGAGCTTCAACCGTCTGAGCCACTCAGCCCGGCGTCACATTAAATTACTTGTGTTGACACCACTGAAAGAGTTACACAATATCTCGTTCAATCCGCCAGAAATTACGAAATGATCACGTACATATTTTGCAAACGGTGGTAGATAATTTAACATGATAAATGTAACATCATAGGAAAAATCACTGTTGCACCTATGAAAACGCTTCGCGAACAAGTACTCATCACATATAATCAACTAGAATCACACATATTCTGCTAGAATAGATGGACAGCCCCACAGCAAAAGAGAACAACAAGATGATTATTTCGAAATTTCACTTAGTCAAATAACGTTTTCTCTTAGATTACACTTCGCTAGATAGATGGAAATACATTATAAAACTGTTAAAATGATATTTATAACATCATTTTGAATGTTTAAAAATAATTTAAGGTGCGAAATTCCTCAATTTATTCACTCTCATAAGAACTATGAAACAGCGTGTTGCCTTAGTTTCGAATGGTGGACAATTTCTAATGTTCAGCACTCGATGAAAATGAAGAACATCCGAAATGATTATGTCAGCCCAATGAATAGCCACGGTGATGTTAAGCCTTCCTTACTGGAAACTCTTAAATCATATGTTGACATATGTTATAGCACTTCCAACCATTATGGTAAACTTAGCAATGAAGCGCTCAGACACTGAAGATATAATAGGATTTTCGCCATTGAAGAACATGAGTAAAACAACTCTATTGACTCTAAACAATGATGTCTTTAACCTACATGGACGAGATTCAATTTGGTGTAGACTGCTTGACACCAGATATCCACAACATGAATCGGAAGGTATTGGTACAATAAAACCCCTGAGATACAAACGAAGCTAATCCCTACAAGTCACTATTTCTTCAGTGTAACAGTGTACAGATTGCTCCATCTGTCAACTATAAGTTTTGTTATACACCAAGATCTAGCCAAATGTTCCCGCAGGCAAGCACAGATTCTTTCAAAATACAATTGCATCTAAATCACGCGACACTCTGAAGCACATAGACACTGAAGGAACATCACCATATCAATTATCATCCATCTAAATGAATTGTTTTTTCGATGAATACGAATAGGTCTACCATTTAGAATTAGAAATCATAGTCTTCCCTAATCTCAGACTTATTCTCAGATGACATATGCACACTACTGATTTGTAGAAATATTCACGATGTATGTTCCTAATCCACTTCTCTCTTAATGTTTTATTCCTTAGAGAACTTTAGAATAGATGTATGAGAGGCATTGCCTTAGTTCGATTTAAATCCGGTTCACAACACGATCAAAACAAATATATTGTCACATGACTGCGTATAATTACAGATCCTATTGACCACTGACCCATATAAATACACTCACACACTTATATTCTACATAGAAACTAATACTTATCGCCAACTTACATGAAATTACTCCGACTGAATAAGAAAACAAAAACGAATAGGCTTATCATTATCGGTTGGAAACAGATCTTCCCTAACCACAAATTTTGGTTACAACATAGCCTACGATAGTTTGGTCTTTGACTTACAAATTTTCCCAGTGAATATTCCTTATCCACTTCTCCTGTAGTGATCTATCTTCAGGGAATTTAAAAGCTCCAGCAACGGTATAATTAGATCTACAACCACGAACGCAGCAGAAACGACCCATTTTGTGAAATACAGCACGGCAATATAAACACTATTATACATTAAAAATAGCATCATATAAACTCCTAAAAAACACCATACTAATAAACCGTTATAGATTACTATTTTACCAAACATATACTTCATACTTCAATAACTCGATCAAAATAACACTCTTTAACAGAATGTAAACACAGATATAAACCAACCAAATGTCTCAAACGCTCGCCCACGAAGTCGCCATTTTCCTCGCAATCGATAGTAGCATTAAGGTCTGATATATTGTAGTCGGTCTTGTTCTAAACATTTATTATCTTACGCCAACACACATACATACATACATACATACATACATACATACATACATACATACATACATACATACATACATACATACATACATACATACATACATACATACATACTGAACCCGAGTGACTTAGGCCCATAGTCAGTCATGATTTGATCGGTAAAATAATATGATACATTTATTGAAATACAGAGGAGTGTATTTGAAAATATTTCGTTTAGGTAATGTCGAAATCAGAGCGAAGGAAGGACGACAGACTGGAGCCTGACGGATTAGCTCAACCCGACAACTTTTAGCTACTTCACAGCAGGGAATATCATTAGTTGGCGTACAAGGAAATACAGAGTCCACAAATAAGTCTTGGTCAGAAAGAGGAAGGGGGAGAGTCATACAAAGAAAACCCACCACATGAGTAAGACCTTGGGATATTTTTGGTAGGACGGAAATTCCATGACCTCATGGAAAAGTACAGCGGCTGAGTGTACGTTCGCTAGCCTAAGTTCGAGCAGGTGGAGATTTAAATCACGTGACCGCTTGCCGGCCAATAGTAAAAATTTGATGGGAGACTCAGTGATACCATCTTAAGGAATGAGGGATGAGATATTTTCGTAACTACAAAAGTAATCAGTAATAAATTAATATGAGTACGCGGATGGATGTAATGAATTTATTAGATGTCACGCATGGAAAAATAATCAATACTTATTGGCAAATTAAATAAATTGAAGGCTGGATTTCTTGGAAACCAGACAACTTGAATCTCATTGGCTGAACGAAGACCACGTTGTCAGGGACGCTTACAAAGGCGCGAAATGTGAGGAGCTAAATCCACCCATATCTCCTAAATCTGTGATCACCAGGAGTTCATATTTTATCCAGCAGATATGCTAGCGGAGTGGATTAATTTGATGTAAATTTTAACTTCCAATTCGGAGTGCAAGTACCGATATTAAAAATCCACCCCCTCCCTAAGGGGCATGACGTCAACGAATCCGCGGGAAAAAGGCTTCATCCATATATACGGAGCTGAATTGACGGTCGCCAGCCACTTGTCTTGAATCGTTGGAGCTGAATTGACGGTCGCCAGCCACTTGTCTTGAATCGTTGGAGCTGAATTGACGGTCGCCAGCACACTTGTCTTGAATCGTTGGAGCTGAATTGACGGTCGCCAGCACACTTGTCTTGAATCGTTGGAGCTGAATTGACGGTCGCCAGCACACGTGAATTGAATATCGGGAGCTGAACTGTTGGTCGCCGGTAACTTAGAATTCTACGGACGTACAGTCATTTAATGGCGCGAGCATCCGCCAGTGTTTGTAAAGTGTGATCGCGCTCAAGCAACATGTTAAATCTGGAAATAGTTAACGTAGGATAGTGTTTGTTATTTATGAATAATCAGTGACGTAAAGTAATTACCCTGCAAGAGAGTAGTATACAATATATCACCATAAGTACGTACATAATAGACTGTGTGACGAACAGTACTTTAAGGAAGTAGTAGCCTGTACTTAGCTATACCGAACCGATGTAATGAACACGTCAAGAATGCCGTATAAATCGGGCGTATCGCGACGGGCGAAATAGTTGACACCTCGTCGTACGTGTCCAGGTCCATTGTGCGGTAGGTGGACGAAGATTAAATAGTGTAAATATATTAAATTCTTGGGTCTAGGATAGAAATTTGTTGTGTTAACGTTGTAAATGGTGAAGGTTTGTGGCAGTCAAGATATGAGTGTAAAATGATAATGTGCCAGGAAATCTTTTGTGAAACTACGCCATCAAGGATGGAGGAGTAAAACGCAGAGAGGGGCTGGATGGAGCCTCTCGTCTGCAAAGCTGCAATGGAATACCGATAACTAAGATGAGTACTAAACTGTAAAATATATTTGGGAAATGTTATCGTGATGGGAAAAATGGGAATAATTTGATTATACTTGGTTACCTTCTGTAACAAGATGGGTCGCTTAACGACCCCATCCTAAATTTGTAGCACGGACAGTAGTAAATCATAATAATGTAAATAATCGGGTCTTTTATGTATTCAGTTTGTTGGAGATGTAAATTTGTATATATAGTGTAGTACGTTAAGTCATGCATGCATTCATATTTTCTTTGTAGTCGATAAATTTCTTTACATTTGATTTTGATTATGCTAGTTAAATAAGACCCGATATGTGCTTTTATGTTTTGTCATTTTAACGAGCCATTTAATGACATGGAAGGAAAATCCAGCTTCGCCATACCAAGTGTGTTTTGTTGAAATTAATATGGTCATATTTTCAAAGTGAAGTTGTTAAATTTGTGAGATGCGATTAATATAATATTTCCAAGTAAATCATATCTGGAGTGATTAGTGCCAGAATAAATTGAATTTGTAAAAGGGGTTATGCGTTAAACATAATAAGAGTGGACTACCGTATTACAGGCGAAATTATTATTTTTTAAATATTAATAATAATAATAAATAAATAATATAACTATTTTTTTTGTGAAGATATTTTTTTTAATCCGATTTGGAGATAATAATAATTCATAATAATTTATGTGATCAAGTGTTGAGTTTATTGGGAATCATTTAATGACGGGAGGTCGTTTTAATTTGGGATTAAAGTGCGTGATAATTTAATTTGATCGATTAATAATATTGAAATGTAGATCGGTGTTAATAATCCGTACATGTTAATGAACGTGTGGTTTAAATTACGGTCCAATATTTTTTTTTACGTATAAATGTCGCGTTTTGAAGTTGCGATTCATTAGCCGGAACATGTAGTGCTAATATTACGAGACCATGATTGTCAAATTTTGGTAAATATAATTTCAAGATGTTACGATTATTTGTGGAGAATGAACTAAGGCATAGATCCAAATGAGATAGAAAATGTGAAAGAATTTGCAGTCAGATAATAAAAGGTCGTACGATATCCGAAATGAATAAATAAGTCAGTTGATAATTCTGTGAGGAATAAATAAATGAATCGAGGAATATTGAGATAGAGATGAAAATAAATTCCGTACGAGAGACACTTAGGATATTGATATGAGTGTAAAATGTACGGGCAGTGTCACAGAGAAATACTGAGTTACGCAGCGGGTAGAATTCGAACCCGTGACAGCATGTACGAAATAAATAGACTGCACAGTTATTCGTTGAGATACAACGGATCTAAGGATAATGAGAGTTCAGATTCCACAGAAATGGTCGTATATTGTATTCATTGTAATAACGAGTGAGGACAATCATGATGTCGTGATAATAATAATAATAAATATTGCAGATAAAGGATTGGACCGCCTTAATTAATTGAGCGTTGATGAAGATGTTAAACGGGAATCTAAATGATAATATGCAACCGATAATAATAATAACAATGTAAGGACGATGTTGAATCATCGCGATCGGATCAATAATAATTGTCATAATAATAACTGTAATGATGTCGTTGGTTGATCAGTGAAATGTTTGTAATTGCACCGATATCTTAATATATATGTTTTGGCGTAAATGACCGGTCCATTAATAATAATAACCTTTTTAGTGACGTGAATAATAATAATATCTTGAGTCACCTATTAATTAATAATAATAATAACCACGAGAGGGATATAATAATAATAACAGTAATAACCATTTGTGTTTGCATCCCGCATAATAATGATGATATTAATCAAACGTGACAGTGCCAGGAACCGTTGAATAATAATAATAATAATAATAATAATAATAATAATAATAATAATTTCGAGGATGATAATTTCGTGGATTAAATTACTTGGTGACAACATCCCTCTATTCGTATGTTGAATAATGAGAGTGATAATATTAGAATCATTTTTTTTACCGCGTTATTGTACGGTTTCCGTATGGGACGATGTTACATACTTGCGTGTTTGTTTACTTCGCTCGCGATGCGAGGGGGGCCATGGCCACGGTATTTCCCACCGCTTCTCGTTATCTCATCTGTGTCAGTAGTCTACTGAGGCTAACTGGGGACAATTCAGATCACATGTAAATAATATGTATATGCTAATTCATTGGTATGGCATCAGCTGGACATCGTAAGATAGGGACTGTCCGTGGAATCCAGTTTTCGCACTTCACGAGAAACATTACCCAGTCCGAGTACCGGTCTCGGAAAAATGTATATAGCCGGAGTACATCATCTTAGTTAAAACGGGAAGCCGACCGTAACATGGGTTATGCTCGGGCTCCCGATAGAAGGAAGCTATATCCTTGAGTAACGGTTCGATTCAAATGGAATCGATCCGTAAATTATACCTCCAAAATGTCATTTTATTTCAGAAGCAACGCAGCAAGATATTGATACCACTTGCGGTATGGCAAGTGATTTATATATGTAACATGTGTGTAAATTCAAATATTGTTGCCACGTGTATCAAAGTTTTATACGTCAAATGGCGTAATAAACCGCTCCTTCTGGCAAATTATTTCAAAGGAAACCACTCTCATAATCTTTTTATTGTAGTTAGATAATGCCCTTTTTAAAGTAACAGTCACTTCCTAGTCCTATCATGGAGTCCTTAAATTCAAGTTACAATCGAGCCTTCCCCCTTTTAATTTTAAGTTGCTCCGTTCATCCCCGTGTTCTATTATGCCGTTATATTTATATTTGATGATTTAAATAATGAACCGACACCCCTGAGATAAATGCTAGTCTGGGACTCGGGAGGTGGACGGGTGCAAAATGGCTGGCCCAAAGTGGGGCTTTAAGAACGGCAAAGTGTTGCTTTAAGAACGGCAGAGAGGCAAATTTTATTGCTAATCAATTTTTATATTTTTATATTTTTTTTCCAAATTTTATATTTTTAAATTTTTGATTTTTATTAATTGATGACCGCATCACGGTCAAGTGTGTGTTCACTTGTAACGTAATATCATGCTAGAGTAAGGTTAGTTTCGAACGGAGCTAGATTTGACTAGTGTATTAATATAATCCATTGCTAATCTCTTCAAGTTTGGCAATGATTCAAAATTCAATAAGCTCGAAGATTTGATGTTTCTCTTTTCCCATATGAAATTTAATATTATTTTGGTAATTCAGGACTCCATTTAAATGTCATTGGACATGAGATGAATATTATAAACAGCTGTTTAGGAAGGCTTGAAATGGTAAAAATATTACTGAGCACCAGTTCAAGTTGTTATTTAAAAAGAGGTTGAGATGGTATAAATTTAAAATTAACGTATTTCAGGGCAGGAGATTTCCAACTTCATCGTTGTTTTTAATGTTGTTGTTGTTGTTATATTGGAGCGGTTTATTGTGAAATCTTAGGCGCAAGCCAGCATTCAAGTTGAATGACCGGCAAATGTAAACAAGTTTTAAAGTCAAATTTCTTTTTGTTAAATGAAAGTTAGTGTAGGGGTATAATGTCATAGGATAGGGCCTAGACCCAATAGCGTATTCCTTCGTGTGCAGCAAGGCGAGAGGCCGATCGGCCCTTTTGCTTTCTCAAGAAAAGTTATAATGTCTGACGACGGTGGGGAGCGATCCCAGGACATAGTGGTAGAAGGACAGGGAGAGATGAAAACTCTCACGTTAGAGGACTTGATGCAAGCATTGGCTGCAAGTATTGGTCCAATGGAACGAAGGTTAGATCAATTACAGACTAATAGTGTTTCGGTAGAGAATAAAATAGATCAAGTACAGGCTAATAGTGTTTCGTTAGAAAATAAAGTTGATCAAATGCAGGCTGATAATGTTTCAGTTAAACATGAACTTGCAGAACAAATGAAGGTTAATAATGTTTCATTAGAGGACAAATTAGACAAAGTACAGGCCGCGAGTGTTTCACTAGAGAATAAAATAGACCAGGTACAGGCTGCGTGCGAAGTTAATAAAACAGAACTCAAGGCACAAATAGATGCAGTTCAGGCCGCGAGCGTAGCGATGGGACAGGAACTTAGGGACAAGTTAACTCAAGTCCAGGAAGCATGTCACTTCGCGAAGGATGAATTAAAGGTGCACATGGATGCGTACATTACCATCGTTAACGAAAAGGTTGACCGCGTTAGAGATGAGGCTCAAATGGAACGCGCAGAAATTAAGGAAAAATTGAACGCTAGTGTCAAGGAACTCGCCGCTCTACGAGTAACTGACAGAAAAGACATAGAATCACACATAGAGGAAATTCGGGATGAATGTCGGAAGGAGAATGACATCGTCCGGGGACAAGTCGAAGAAAAATGCGCGCAGATAGCTGGCACCTTGGACAAGCATGACAAGGGCATGAACGAGTTACGTGGGGAAGCCGCACGTACACTTGTCATCGTAGCAGGACTGAAAAACAAAGTCGAAGAACTAACTATAAATTTAGAAGACCGTAGCCAGAGAATAACTAAGTGCGAAGACGCAAACTTAGCGTTATTCCAGCGGACGGAAGATCTAATCGAACAGGGCCAATCATTTGCCGACACGGAAGTTAGCCTATTAGAACAATGCAAGGCGTATAATGGGCAAAATTCCGGCACAAAAGAAATGTCAAGTTGTAATCCCGACGGAATGGATGACATGCGAAAAGACTTGGAGATGTTGAAGGCTAGGTTGGAACCATCAGCGTCTAGCCAAGATTTTAACCTCCAATATCGCGAATACGAACCCCATGATAACCAGGGGATTCATAAGAAAGGAGGCCTATCCCATGCTGATACACACGGTTTCAAGTTTGAAAACAGAGATGGGTCGTCTACGTCATCAAGTGCTATCCCGACATCGGTGGTACACGTCATTAAGATGTCTGATGACAAGCCACCAAAGTTCGATGCCCGTGGGCATATTACCCCGAAAGGTTTCATCCGGGAAATCGCCGGTTATATAAGTGAGAATAAAATACCAGTAGAGCGACAACTGCGAACAGTCGAGAAATTCCTAGACGGAGCACCAGCTGTATGGTTCAGGGCTTTCTTGTATACTTTTGAAGATTTTGAAGGATTTCGGCGGGCTTTTCTCCAAAAGTTCTGGAGTATTCAGGAACAGCAGGAGTTAAGGCTGGAAGTATACTCCAGACGATATGCAACATCTTCACCAACGAAATTCTCTGATTACTTTGTGGCACAATTTCACAAGCTACGGGAGCTTGATAATCCAATGAGCGAAACAGAATTGATTAGCGCCATTGGAAAGCAATTGCCATTCGAGGTCCAACGAATGATGATAGCGTCAAATGTCCAGACAGCTGTCGATGCGGAGGCTTTATTACGTCAATTAGACCTCACAACGCATCATTCGAACCCGAGACAAATTAGGAGCAGGGACCAACAGGTGAATAATATCGAACGGACAATCGAACCGAAGACCACTAGTACGAAGAACCAGGGAACTAGTACTGATCCAGAACCTCGTCGAGCATATAATACGGAGTGGAAGCCGCGACAATGGACGAGACCAAGGAATTTTGCGGAAGGCAACCGGCAAACAAACCAAGGAAATTTTCGAGCCGACAGGGGATACCGTGGATGCCAGAGAAGTAATTACAGGCCGTATCCAGCTAGGAATCAAGGGAACCCGAGATATTACCAGGGAGGATCTCGTCAGGAGAAGGATGACAGATATCAAGAGTCTAGGCGGTACATAGAAGAGCTGAACAAGAGAAAATGGAAGGGGGCGATCCATGATCGAGGCCGTGATGAGGAAGCGACAGGAGCGGAGAGCTTGCAATTCCAAAGAGCAAGGATAGGTGGCAGCGACTTGAACCCGAATGCACCGACGTTCGATTCGGGACAAGGAAGCAAAGAGATGTGACTGGAAGCAGAGGATGAACGAGAGGAAGCAGATGACGAGCCGGAAGAAGATGATGTCGAAGAAGAGGATGAAGAAGATGACGGAAGGGAAGAAGAAGTCCAAGTAATCCATACACCAATTGAAGCAAGGCCATGTCCAGAGTGTGGAGAGATAGACAGCGACGTGCAGGAATTTGTCAATACGATCCATCAAATCGAAAGACAGAACGAGGAGTTAAGGGTCAGGAACCAGATGTTGAGAGACGAAATCAATAGCCGTCGCAGAACAGAGGATCCGATGTCAAATCATGATAGTGATGATATGGACACATCATAAAAAAAAAAATCTCATGATGCTCACTAGATTTTTTTTTACCTGGGCAAGAGGAAGATGAACCCGAGTGACTTAGGCCCATAGTCAGTCATGATTTGATCGGTAAAATAATATGATACATTTATTGAAATACAGAGGAGTGTATTTGAAAATATTTCGTTTAGGTAATGTCGAAATCAGAGCGAAGGAAGGACGACAGACTGGAGCCTGACGGATTAGCTCAACCCGACAACTTTTAGCTACTTCACAGCAGGGAATATCATTAGTTGGCGTACAAGGAAATACAGAGTCCACAAATAAGTCTTGGTCAGAAAGAGGAAGGGGGAGAGTCATACAAAGAAAACCCACCACATGAGTAAGACCTTGGGATATTTTTGGTAGGACGGAAATTCCATGACCTCATGGAAAAGTACAGCGGCTGAGTGTACGTTCGCTAGCCTAAGTTCGAGCAGGTGGAGATTTAAATCACGTGACCGCTTGCCGGCCAATAGTAAAAATTTGATGGGAGACTCAGTGATACCATCTTAAGGAATGAGGGATGAGATATTTTCGTAACTACAAAAGTAATCAGTAATAAATTAATATGAGTACGCGGATGGATGTAATGAATTTATTAGATGTCACGCATGGAAAAATAATCAATACTTATTGGCAAATTAAATAAATTGAAGGCTGGATTTCTTGGAAACCAGACAACTTGAATCTCATTGGCTGAACGAAGACCACGTTGTCAGGGACGCTTACAAAGGCGCGAAATGTGAGGAGCTAAATCCACCCATATCTCCTAAATCTGTGATCACCAGGAGTTCATATTTTATCCAGCAGATATGCTAGCGGAGTGGATTAATTTGATGTAAATTTTAACTTCCAATTCGGAGTGCAAGTACCGATATTAAAAATCCACCCCCTCCCTAAGGGGCATGACGTCAACGAATCCGCGGGAAAAAGGCTTCATCCATATATACGGAGCTGAATTGACGGTCGCCAGCCACTTGTCTTGAATCGTTGGAGCTGAATTGACGGTCGCCAGCCACTTGTCTTGAATCGTTGGAGCTGAATTGACGGTCGCCAGCACACTTGTCTTGAATCGTTGGAGCTGAATTGACGGTCGCCAGCACACTTGTCTTGAATCGTTGGAGCTGAATTGACGGTCGCCAGCACACGTGAATTGAATATCGGGAGCTGAACTGTTGGTCGCCGGTAACTTAGAATTCTACGGACGTACAGTCATTTAATGGCGCGAGCATCCGCCAGTGTTTGTAAAGTGTGATCGCGCTCAAGCAACATGTTAAATCTGGAAATAGTTAACGTAGGATAGTGTTTGTTATTTATGAATAATCAGTGACGTAAAGTAATTACCCTGCAAGAGAGTAGTATACAATATATCACCATAAGTACGTACATAATAGACTGTGTGACGAACAGTACTTTAAGGAAGTAGTAGCCTGTACTTAGCTATACCGAACCGATGTAATGAACACGTCAAGAATGCCGTATAAATCGGGCGTATCGCGACGGGCGAAATAGTTGACACCTCGTCGTACGTGTCCAGGTCCATTGTGCGGTAGGTGGACGAAGATTAAATAGTGTAAATATATTAAATTCTTGGGTCTAGGATAGAAATTTGTTGTGTTAACGTTGTAAATGGTGAAGGTTTGTGGCAGTCAAGATATGAGTGTAAAATGATAATGTGCCAGGAAATCTTTTGTGAAACTACGCCATCAAGGATGGAGGAGTAAAACGCAGAGAGGGGCTGGATGGAGCCTCTCGTCTGCAAAGCTGCAATGAAATACCGATAACTAAGATGAGTACTAAACTGTAAAATATATTTGGGAAATGTTATCGTGATGGGAAAAATGGGAATAATTTGATTATACTTGGTTACCTTCTGTAACAAGATGGGTCGCTTAACGACCCCATCCTAAATTTGTAGCACGGACAGTAGTAAATCATAATAATGTAAATAATCGGGTCTTTTATGTATTCAGTTTGTTGGAGATGTAAATTTGTATATATAGTGTAGTACGTTAAGTCATGCATGCATTCATATTTTCTTTGTAGTCGATAAATTTCTTTACATTTGATTTTGATTATGCTAGTTAAATAAGACCCGATATGTGCTTTTATGTTTTGTCATTTTAACGAGCCATTTAATGACATGGAAGGAAAATCCAGCTTCGCCATACCAAGTGTGTTTTGTTGAAATTAATATGGTCATATTTTCAAAGTGAAGTTGTTAAATTTGTGAGATGCGATTAATATAATATTTCCAAGTAAATCATATCTGGAGTGATTAGTGCCAGAATAAATTGAATTTGTAAAAGGGGTTATGCGTTAAACATAATAAGAGTGGACTACCGTATTACAGGCGAAATTATTATTTTTTAAATATTAATAATAATAATAAATAAATAATATAACTATTTTTTTTGTGAAGATATTTTTTTAATCCGATTTGGAGATAATAATAATTCATAATAATTTATGTGATCAAGTGTTGAGTTTATTGGGAATCATTTAATGACGGGAGGTCGTTTTAATTTGGGATTAAAGTGCGTGATAATTTAATTTGATCGATTAATAATATTGAAATGTAGATCGGTGTTAATAATCCGTACATGTTAATGAACGTGTGGTTTAAATTACGGTCCAATATTTTTTTTTTACGTATAAATGTCGCGTTTTGAAGTTGCGATTCATTAGCCGGAACATGTAGTGCTAATATTACGAGACCATGATTGTCAAATTTTGGTAAATATAATTTCAAGATGTTACGATTATTTGTGGAGAATGAACTAAGGCATAGATCCAAATGAGATAGAAAATGTGAAAGAATTTGCAGTCAGATAATAAAAGGTCGTACGATGTCCGAAATGAATAAATAAGTCAGTTGATAATTCTGTGAGGAATAAATAAATGAATCGAGGAATATTGAGATAGAGATGAAAATAAATTCCGTACGAGAGACACTTAGGATATTGATATGAGTGTAAAATGTACGGGCAGTGTCACAGAGAAATACTGAGTTACGCAGCGGGTAGAATTCGAACCCGTGACAGCATGTACGAAATAAATAGACTGCACAGTTATTCGTTGAGATACAACGGATCTAAGGATAATGAGAGTTCAGATTCCACAGAAATGGTCGTATATTGTATTCATTGTAATAACGAGTGAGGACAATCATGATGTCGTGATAATAATAATAATAAATATTGCAGATAAAGGATTGGACCGCCTTAATTAATTGAGCGTTGATGAAGATGTTAAACGGGAATCTAAATGATAATATGCAACCGATAATAATAATAACAATGTAAGGACGATGTTGAATCATCGCGATCGGATCAATAATAATTGTCATAATAATAACTGTAATGATGTCGTTGGTTGATCAGTGAAATGTTTGTAATTGCACCGATATCTTAATATATATGTTTTGGCGTAAATGACCGGTCCATTAATAATAATAACCTTTTTAGTGACGTGAATAATAATAATATCTTGAGTCACCTATTAATTAATAATAATAATAACCACGAGAGGGATATAATAATAATAACAGTAATAACCATTTGTGTTTGCATCCCGCATAATAATGATGATATTAATCAAACGTGACAGTGCCAGGAACCGTTGAATAATAATAATAATAATAATAATAATAATAATAATAATAATTTCGAGGATGATAATTTCGTGGATTAAATTACTTGGTGACAACATCCCTCTATTCGTATGTTGAATAATGAGAGTGATAATATTAGAATCATTTTTTTACCGCGTTATTGTACGGTTTCCGTATGGGACGATGTTACATACTTGCGTGTTTGTTTACTTCGCTCGCGATGCGAGGGGGGCCATGGCCACGGTATTTCCCACCGCTTCTCGTTATCTCATCTGTGTCAGTAGTCTACTGAGGCTAACTGGGGACAATTCAGATCACATGTAAATAATATGTATATGCTAATTCATTGGTATGGCATCAGCTGGACATCGTAAGATAGGGACTGTCCGTGGAATCCAGTTTTCGCACTTCACGAGAAACATTACCCAGTCCGAGTACCGGTCTCGGAAAAATGTATATAGCCGGAGTACATCATCTTAGTTAAAACGGGAAGCCGACCGTAACATGGGTTATGCTCGGGCTCCCGATAGAAGGAAGCTATATCCTTGAGTAACGGTTCGATTCAAATGGAATCGATCCGTAAATTATACCTCCAAAATGTCATTTTATTTCAGAAGCAACGCAGCAAGATATTGATACCACTTGCGGTATGGCAAGTGATTTATATATGTAACATGTGTGTAAATTCAAATATTGTTGCCACGTGTATCAAAGTTTTATACGTCAAATGGCGTAATAAACCGCTCCTTCTGGCAAATTATTTCAAAGGAAACCACTCTCATAATCTTTTTATTGTAGTTAGATAATGCCCTTTTTAAAGTAACAGTCACTTCCTAGTCCTATCATGGAGTCCTTAAATTCAAGTTACAATCGAGCCTTCCCCCTTTTAATTTTAAGTTGCTCCGTTCATCCCCGTGTTCTATTATGCCGTTATATTTATATTTGATGATTTAAATAATGAACCGACACCCCTGAGATAAATGCTAGTCTGGGACTCGGGAGGTGGACGGGTGCAATACATACATACATACATACATACATACATACATACATACATACATACATACATACATACATACATACATACATACATACATACATACATACATACATACATACATACATACATACATACATACATACATACATACATACATACATACATACATACATACATACATACATACATACATACATACATACATACATACATACATACATACATACATACATACATACATACATACATACATACATACATACATACATACATACATACATACATACATACATACATACATACATACATACATACATACATACATACATACATACATACATACATACATACATACATACATACATACATACATACATACATACATACATACATACATACATACATACATACATACATACATACATACATACATACATACATACATACATACATACATACATACATACATACATACATACATACATACATACATACATACATACATACATACATACATACATACATACATACATACATACATACATTATTTAACATTATATAACATTTCTCGATGCGAATCTTGTTCCTAGCATGAATTATATAGTTTGACTTTGCTGTGTAAACAACATCAGTACCGGTTCGTAAAGTGTACGCCAGATGTCGCAAACCGATGCATAGTTTGTGTTTCAAAGGTTGCAAATATGGATGTCGAAGATAACCGAAGTCTACCGATTCAGCACTCAGGGCTCAAGGAAAGGTTCGCATATAGTATCTACTAGTATCTAGTTGTCTTTGATTATACAAAAATTCCGAACGCAAAACTTTTCTTCATCTTCTTCCTGTTTTACTTCTCCTCCTTCTTCTTAGGATTTTATTGGACTCTGCTGAAAAGCCATTACCCAGACACAACATTTATTTTGCCGCATAGAGAAACAGACTGAGTTCTACCAAATACAGTAGAGACAATACGCAACACTCAGCGAGATATCGAGGGACAGCTATTAGAGCTCTCTCTAGCGGGTAGACCTGAGAACTACTGATTCTACCATAAGAACACGTGCATTTGTGTGTGAAGTTTTTGGTGTTATTTATGCGTTGTCAGTGAGTTGACATAATTAAATAGCGTGTGTCATTCCTTGATAACTCCTCTCAACATGAGGGGAAAGGTATGTGCTGTGTTTGGCTGCAGTAACTATGAAGTAGAGAAGAATGCGCGGTCTTTCTTTCGCTACCCTCGTGACAAGAAAATGTCAGTAATATTGTGTTTGCATTTATATTCTTCCAGTGACAAAGAGATTTTTATAGTACCTCATAATCTTCTGACCTGCAGAGGCCACGAAAGCAACATGCAGGGTAAAGAACATCGCAGCACTATCGCTGAAGACAGCCATGAGAATTGTTGATACGATGATATCACTCATAGTTACCTACAGTCTGGAACTAATATGGGAAAATCTGACCATCTCTGACTTAGATCGCATAGAATAGGTGAAATCTCGTTTCCTAAAATATGCCCTTAGGGTGGGAAAATATGCACCATCTAGACTTGTTTACGTCCTTGCCAAGGAAACTTTTTTATGGAGGATCTAAAATACGTCTGCCTTCTACTGAGGCATCCAACAAATTACTGGAACGTAGGAGGACGAAGAGAACAGAGATAGATATTGATTTTTATGGAACATCAGCGATGATCGACCGCAACTGGACAAAGCCGAACCAGGAGCAAAGACATACCGTAACGAGACTGGCCATTCAAGGATTTCATTATAAGATTTGTGAGAATGAATGGTGTGTGTGTGTGTGTGTGTGTGTGTGTGTGTGTGTGTGTGTGTGTGTGAATTATGAGGACGGAAATGTACCTTGTATCATATAACAGTATGTCAGATGAGGACAAAATCTTTGTCTGATTACAGCAGTGGAAACTAATCCCTGTTCGGGAGATCATTTCAATTTTATTATGATATTGGTATTGTACTCCGAATCAAGGCTCCATGAGTGTTAAAGTATCTTTGGTTTGTAGTTAATGCTCTTTCGAGCGTACCTTAATAAATTATTATTATAATCTTCTGACCTGCTTGATCCATATTTTAACTGGCTTAAATTCTAATACGCATATTTTATTGTATAATGCAGCAGTTAACCTACCGCTGTGTTGTTGTAGGTGTGATCTGTGGGTTTTGAAATGTCACAGAAGTTATTTGGAGAAGATGTACAAGTAAGAAGGGGCGTTACGCTTATATAAGAATTATAAGATCTGTTCAGATCATTTCCAGGCCAGCGACTTTAAAAATTCTTGACTATACAGCCAAGGGTATGTTAAATTTTTACTCTAATTGTACGTAAATATTACTCAAAGCATCACTATCGACAACATTTTCATACTTTTCTTTCTTCTATCCCTCTTCTCATATTAAAGCCGGGATTTTATAGATTTTCTTTCTGTTAGTGGGCTTCATGTTAAGAGGAAAATTGTACAGATTTTAAATGTTAATTCATTGCATCATGTGTGTAAGGAATGTACCGATATTTTTATTGACAAGTGTTTTAATGTGATGATACAATTTTTTAAAAGAGAAAAAAGACAAATCTAACCGTAAAAGTTCAGGCAGGAATGCTAAAGCAAAAAAAAAAAGTAATGCGTAAATGAAAGATCAAGCCATTTCACAGCAGTCCATCTCACATCCTGTTTATATGTCTAATGTCAGTCTTTAAATAGTAACCTATTAAATAAGTCTTCATTTATCACAATAATACTTTCTTTCTTTATTTATCCATTTTCGTATATGCATTTCCATTGATATTTGAATTTAGCGCGACTTTTCAGGTCAAGTCACTAGGAGCGCCACCGTCGAATTGTCTCCCATTTTAACAAGGCTAAATCCGTGAGTGTCGGTATTGTCTCTACTCTATTTGGTTTTACGTATGATGGATAGAATTGTTCAACACTTGTAGAAACACTAGTGTTACAGGTCGAGAACGGGACGTCATCATAGGTTACAGCAAATAGATTGGGTTACAGTTACGTAGAGGAGGATACGAGTTAAGAAGCTCATAAGACTCACTAGTCAAACGAAGTTAGAGTTTAACGCGTTGCTTACGCTATTATACACGGCTGGGAAATGAGCCATGAGAAGTGGGGTCACCGAATTTAGTTTTCAGTTCTCCCGCTAGAATCGCCGTTCTTAGACACAAGTTTTAAATATCTCTCTATGGATTTTGTGACAAGTGCTTGTGAAAATTCGCTAATATATAGTCAATTTATGATACTTACGGAGAAGCCACGTGTTTCGAATGTTGCTCGTGACCCATTTTTGATGTAGTGCAAATAATCCCGTCTATATGATATTAACGTGTCCTGTTGGAAACTTATTTACATCAGTATCTTGAGGTTATGAGTCGTCGTAGTATGGACTCACGGTCAATACGAATTTATACATATTTACAAAGGTGTTTTAAAGTATTTGGGAAATCTATAGTCACTTTATATTCACGTGCCAACGGCCGTAGCCGTGTTGAAACACCGGATCTCGCGAGATCTCCGAAGTTAAGCAACATTGGACGTGGTCAGGTGTTGGATGGGTTGCCACGCACTGTTGGTGGGGGTAAGGGAATGGAGGAGCGGAAAGGAACTGGCTACCCTACCGCACGTAAATTCCGGCTCAGGAACACCTCTGCGGATATTCGGACCTGCCTTCGGGCAGAAAAACCCTTACCTTACTTATACTCACGTAAAAGCTATTACTTAAAATGTAGTATTTGTAATGGGGCTTCAGTTCAGAGTCACCATTTGAATCTTACATCACTGCCTAGCCTAACTTAACTTTAACACTTTTCTGTTCAAAGGCTTTCGGTCCAGATTCGGAATATTTTGGCACTTTGATGAAATATTCCTTGCGATATTGTCCAACAAAGGCTTGAGCAATTTCTGCAGCAACAATAATGGCAAAGTTTCATTATTTCAGGTCCTGCACATGAGTTTCCTTAAAAACCTGTCTTTCAGGTAGTGGATACAGATCGGTAGATGGTGTTTTCTTGGGAGATAGTGTACTGCTTCAATAACAAAATCGTAACACATTTGTATCAAAGCCCTGAAGAAAGCATTGGGGTACATTAACACTCACCTGTCTTGAAAACGGATTAAGCATACTGGAGGACTATTAGTTGCAGCTAAGGATATTATCTGTAGACAACTGTCACAGTTAGTTCCTTATTCTGCTGCGTGTATCAAATATACAGCTATCATTGCCAGTGAAATTGATGACAGAGTAACTACAGATTCCGAAAACAGAAAAAATTAATTATCACTGCTGAGTTAAAGATCAAATCATTTGTAAGCATTTATAAAAATGTTTGTTAAATTAGTGACGTGAAATATTATGATCCTATATTTTCCTACACTACTGGCTTATGTAAACAGAAGTTCAGTTGGCCTACCTTGAACTGGTTTTTCCAGAATTTGTAGAACATGAGGGGGAATGTTTGGAATGTCAATGCCTCCACCATTCACTTGCACTTCTGACTCTTTTCCCCTGTTTATGAATGGATGCAAATCAGATTTGCTACCATTCCTAATTTCGACATTTCCATGATTAGAAGCTGCAATGATAGCAGTCTGAAGTGTTGCTTCCATAGCGTAAAAACATGACCTTGTGTCCAACATGTCATTCAATCCTCCCTTTTACCTTAAATGACTATAAAAGAGTTCAACGTCATCACTTGTGAAGTTTCTGGTTAAGACATAATGGAAGTTTATGGATAACAGATACTTGATGCATGCAGCTGTTGATAGAGTTGTGAGCACTAAAGCTTGAAATGTTTCTCTTGTGAATCTGTTGGATTTGTCTGAATTTGCTTGAATTGCTTCAACGTATGAAATAAAGTCATTGGTCAACCAGGAGAGTCTATCATCATCAAGAATGCTGAAAATAAATTTATTAGAATTTCTGGAAGTAATGGCATGTGTAGTGTTGCAGATATCATGAATATCATACCATGTTTGAAATTTCAAGAAAATTTATGGTTTCATTGAAGCTGTTCCTGTCACCAATTTCTTCTAGGCTTACCTTATCCAAAATCCTTAGGCCAGCAGTAGTGTCTGTCGAGAATATTACTTTAGCCCTTGCAACATTCATCTTTTCCATACTACTTTCTACGTTGATTTCCGCACAGGTTTCACTACCAATCGTTTTTGAAGGTGATACAGATTTTTCACATGGTCTTCAGTTATCATGTTACCATTTGCTTTAAAAGTCCCGTTCAGGTGTTGTGATCTTACATTTTTAATATATGGCTAGGGTCAAAACTCAAAAATATAGGCCTGCTGGGATATAATTGGTGCTGAATTGGATGTACAAGATCTGCCTCCTTTTAACACAAGGAACGAAACATGGCAACATTCACTTGACAATTGTCTGTCACAGTTCCGACGACTTGGAATCCAGTCTTCAACAACCTGTAAGGCCTCGCGTGTTAATTTGGCTGGTTGACCTCCTTCCAGGCTGTGTGTAAAATATTATGATACAGGAATCCTGTAATGTGTGGAAAGACCTTTGAACAGAATGCAGAGCAATTTATTAGCAAGCTTATCTTCAATACCGACAGCATCTCTCTCTACATCAGTCATTCCAAGAAGCATATCCAAATTCCTGTCGTAGACCAGCTTTGATTTTATTGCCATCTCATCTCTGATGAGAGAACCTAATTTTTCATTATCATGATGTAACGATTTCTTTTTTACAACCAGACGAGCTCGTACCAAATAAGTAATTCCTGTCTCTCATCTGGAATGGCCAATGCAAGTTTTTAAAGTTTTTGGTGAGGTAGGTGCAAAATATTAAGAGATCTTAGGAACCTGTAGCCTGAAGATGACCTGTTGGGCAGTAAAATGCAGACCTTTATAGTGTTCTCTCTGAAATTACATTTTTGTTTACAAAAAGCCTGAATCTGCTCAATCAAGAAATTTGCTTTCAAATCACATTGTTCAGACAGTCCTGTAATTTTATTTAGTTGACTGTCAAGTCCATGTTTATTTTTTCATTTTTGAGTTGATGCTCCCATTTTGTTTTGCTATAAGTGTTCTTTGTTTCCTACATTTCCTGGCTATTCTTTTCAGTTTCAAACCTAATTTAGTGCAGTATAGTTTATGTTTAATAGAATACTGTATGGTTTTGCTTTTACATAATGGTTCACTGATAAGTGCAGGTGGAAGGTCATTCTCTTCACTGGCTGTAGATGTGCTTGGTTCCACATGAAGTTCAATTTTCTTGTAGGGTTTAATTTCATTTCCCACTTCTAAAGCCTTCCTCTTAAGTGGTCTTCCTGTACGTGATTATGTTTGTTTGTGTCCGGGAAATTCTTGAAATACGGATGGAGTGACGTTCGGAAGTAGCATTTTTAATGCTGTGCTTACACTGTAATCGGAGTCCTTAAAATGCTTACTGCAAACAGTGGAATGTACACTAGGTTTCCACAGAGATCTCAGTCTATTTCCCTGACGAGAAATTGCCAAACACCATTTAGTTTCAATTTCCTCGTCTTTCGGAAATCTATGAAATGAAATACCACACTCTTTTGAGATCTTTGATTTGCAATTAGGAACACTACAGTACACCATGTTTTTAAGTTTATCCGATGTTCACATTACTTAAATACGGTCATTAATTTCAATCACTCAATTATAATCATCTGCACTAGCACAAGAAAGCTCATAAAATACAAAAATACGTCTTGACACGCTCGTGAATGTTTGAATGAGTACCTCGCCCGCACAATTTTATGTCTAAGAAGCGTGCACCTAGTGGCAAAACGATGCGATTTGCAAGCCCGAGCGGGAACCAGTTTCACGACCAGCGAGGCGGATTCGGTAGAAGTTTGTTTACCTTAGCATCTGTAAAGAGGTGTTGTTTTGAACTTCGGAAAATAGAAAGTTTATAAGTATCCGCGTGGTACATTGAGGATTTCTGAGGTCTACATAACGTTTTACGTTTGCGTTAGTGATTGTTTTACAAGTTCGTGCGGATCATTCAAGCTGTTCGCTTCAGTTCACTAGTGCATTGAGTGTATCACGTGTGATTCCTATACATTTGATATACTGTGTGTATCACTTAATCAATATTAATTGTTAGTTATTTGTAGGTACGATGGCCGCCTCCAGCGGAGGAAGCGGACATTATTTGAGTGATCAAATACCAATGAATCAGGAAGTAGAAGTTTCAATGGAAAATGAATCACTTCAAAGCTCTGAACAATCAACTGCTCAAAAGAATAATCAAGTAGATAACGGTACTAGTGTTCAAATAGAACAGGAATTTTACCTTCCAAACCATTATGGCCCATTTAACGTATTCGTAGAATCCAGTAATAACCAGCATCTTGGACAATTACACCCTACGCCACTTGGGCGATATTTTCACGAAAATGATTTAAATGTGAAATCCATTACCCGAAAGGGAAGGAATCGTTTGGAAGTGTCATGTACTACTGGCTTACAAGCTAACGATTTTTTGTGCCATTCCATTCTCGACACATTAAAGTTAAAAGCATACATTCCGTCCTCAAATATACTGAGAGTTGGCCTGATCCGAGACGTTGATAAAAACCTCACGGAACTTGAAATACTCAAATAGATACAATCTACCGTTCCCATTAAGTTAGTACAAAGACTCAACAGACGAGTAGTTAATAATGAGAATACTGAGTATCTGCCTACAGGGTCTGTTAAAATTATTTTCCGAACCCAGGCTTTGCCTCAATACGTTTCCCTTTTTAGCGTATATTTACAAGTTGAACAGTTCATTTTCTCACCCATATTATGTCGAAAATGCCAACGGTATGGTCACACATAAAAACAGTGCAAAGCTCAATTTGTAAGGTGCAGAAAATGTTCTCTTGCACATCCTACCAATTAATGTACCGAACAGTTTCAAAAATGTGCGTACTGTAAGGGGAGTCATTCAACCGGATCCAAAGGATGTCCAGAGCATAAATACCAACAAGAAATAAAAAAGTTATGAGTACGGTTTACCTTTTGTTTAAAGGGGCTAAAGCGAAAGTTGCGCTACCAATTTACTATTCACAACAGCATCCAAATCACCTCCCCCCTCTTCCACGAAATGTCCACTCTACACCCCTTCCTCCAGAAAATACTAGAAAAAGAAAATTCACCCAGGTGGTAATGCAATCTCCACGACCCACTCCAACCCCTGGGTTTGATAAGGAGCAAGATATGGCAATTTTACGTAATGAGCGATCTCCCTCACAGGGACCAGTCTATCTATCCCACCAGGTAACCACTACTGAACTTCCCACCTCTTCTTCTACCTCTCCTCCTTCTATGAGTATCAGCAATTCACAATCACAACAAGCAACTATTCTACATCAGAAAAAATGTCAACTTCATCAAGAAATTCTAAAAAATCATAGGACTCCTATTACAAAGTGCCGGAGAAGAGGGGAAACTCTCACATGCTATATATCATTTTAGGGATCAAACAACTAATATGATGGCATTATATGATTCGCATTTTGCAGTGGAATGCAAGAAGCATAGTTCCTAAAAAACATGAGTTACAATTATTAATCCGCGAAACCTCTTCTAATACCATTATCATTCAGGAAACATGGTTTTCTAGCTCTTCCACATTTCGTTTACTAGGTTTCAATCTTGAAAGACAAGATGGATCAGGTAGTGCTGGTGTAGCGATTTTATTCAACAAAATCTTACCTATCATACCTATCTCACTTACCAAATTCCTTATACTTTCGCCATAGGTGTTACGCACAATAATATCCATTTCATTAATGTCTACTGACCTCCTGATGTTTACATTACTGCAAATCAATGGGCGGATTTTTTCGTCAATTTGATACTTTAGATCACGTCATTATCTTCGGAGACTTCAACTACCACCATACTTTATGGGGAAGTCAGCATGATACACCAAAAGGAATTCATCTTCTATCTGAGTTTTAACTATATGATTTCACATTATTCAATGATGGATCTCCCATTAGAATATCCCCCCGACGCACCTCCTAGTGCTGTAGATCTAACTCTGCGTAGATCCCACATGGCTCCCATAATCACATGGCAAACACTATCAGACACATATTCTAGTGATCATTATCCTATATTTATCACACATGGTATTGGAAAACCATGCTTAACGCAGAGAGCAACTCAAATCCGTAGCAATGTCCGCTCATTTCACACTTTCGATAAGCAAACTTACTGCACATTTATGCACAATCAACTTAGTAAGCTTCGGCAAACTCCTCTCACGTATAATATTCTTCATTCTATTATTAATACCTACATTGATACATTTCATCCTTACAAACCTTGTGTGTCAACGTATTTACGACCCTATTAGTATATACACTGGTGGAATAGTGAGTGCCACCAATTAGTATTAAAACGAAAACGTTTATTTTAGACGTACCGAAATGATATGACATTACAAAATTATTTATGTTTAAAGCGTCATATTGCAAGAATGAAACGAGTATTTCATGAAAAGAGACGGACTGCCTGGAAAACCTTCATATCATCTTTGACTTCACAAATGTCAACTACCTGTTTGTGGAATGCAATTAGAACTCTTACGCGTGCTGCCCAACAACGCCCACATTCACCCATTCCGCGTGAGATTCTTACCCCCTTTCTCATTTCTCTTACTCCAGATTATACCGTTCCCTTCCCTTTTCCTCAAACTCTTTCCCAATCTACTCTATATTCAACTTTATTACAACCTATTCAACTTCATGAATTAACTCAAACACTTGTATCTTCGACAAGTTCTGCTCCTGGTCGAGATTCAATAACCTATACTATCCTTCAATTGTTGCCCTCTTCATCCCATAAGATAATACTCGAATATTTTAACAATATCATAGCTACTGGAAATATCCCTACAGAATGGAACATCTTTCATCTTATACCAATACTTAAACCTGGAAAAACGCCAACCGACCCGGTGCATTATAGAGGAATCGTATTGGGTTCACGTGTAAGAAGAATATTCCTAAAAATGCTATTAATCCGTTTGATCTGGATTATGGAATATTATCAACTCATACCCAAATCACAATATGCTTTCCTTAAAGGAAGGTGTACACAAGACCCCCTTAATATTTTCATCGTTGATCTTTTGTTAGCTCGATATCGCAAACGTAGTACAATTGCTCTATTTTTAGATATCATAGGTGCATATGCTTCCGTCGTCTTACATTTACTATGAGAAAAACTTGGATCAGATGGATTTCAGTATAAGTTCGTATTACTTTTATATCAATTACTTACATACCGCACTCTTATCGTTAAAACACGACATATTCCACTTGCGGGTCGACAGACTTCGACCGGTTCACCACAGGGGGACGTTTTAAGCGGTGTTCTATTTACTCTTTATATGCGTGAATTAGAACGGATAATTTCAACATACGCTAGAGTTTTGTCTTACGCTGATGATTTTACTATATATATCTCACATGAGAGCATCTCTGAATGCAGGAGGATCTTAGCTAGTGTAATGCGTGACGTAATTAAGTGGTTGGATACCCATGGTCTAACTCTATCAATTCCTAAATGCACAGCAATGCTTTTTACGCACAAGAGGTCGTATGACCACTCCCCCTTAATACTTGATGAATTTCTAGTTCCGCTCTCACTTCAACACACATACCTCGGTATGATATTTGATCATAAGCTCTCGTGGAAACATCATATTAATGCAATTCGGCAAAAAACGGACGGGTATATCCAAATCCTTAAAACAGTAACACGTAGAAGTTGGGAAGCAGATTCATTAGTAGCCTTATCGCTTTATCGTGCTACAATTCGATCTGTATTAGATTATTGTGCATTTTTATAGTTATGGCCGCCCCTTCCATAGTTTCACATCTCAATACCATACAATACAAAGCGCTTCGAATATGTGTAGGTGGATTAAAAACTACTCCTACGAATGCCTTACTTGTAGAAACAGGTGAATATCCTTTGTGGATTCGTAGAAAGACGTTAACAGGTAAATACCTTCTAAAGAAATTTGCTTTGGCCCGGTCACCATTAATTCCAAAATTACAACTTCTACATGAATATTATACGAAACACCCCACAAGAGGCAAACGAACCCCTGCTATCTATCCGACATACAAACTGTTGTGCACCCAGAGCGATACATTTCTACGTTTGCCAAAACTTCCTATGTATTCTATCCCTTATAATAGCTTACTTTTCCAACCTAGATCATAATATCATCTACAACTCATTTTTCTCCTTTAGAACACAATGTTTTTCGTAGTCCTTCCGAATCCAAAACAATTAGAATTTCCTTATCTGAGAACGAGATCAGTATATACACTGACGGTTCTAAGTCCGAAAAAGGCGTAGGAGCGGCATTCTTTTTCCCAATTTCAATATAATTGAAACCATCCATTTACCAAATAATTTATCTGTATTTTCTGCAGAATTATTTGCAATTAGACAAGCACTTATTCACGTTCATGCAACAACATTATAAACGAACAACTATAAATACGGATTCTCAAATTATACTTTATGCATTAACCTCTCCCAAGCTCTCTTATAATTGGTATTTATACAATGTAAAATATCTTTGTACCAACTCGAGCAATCAGGAGTGTACATAACAGTAGTGTGGATCCAAGGACATTCCGGTATTTTTGGAAATGAGAGAGCTTATTCTGCATCTAAAGCAGCTATTACTCAAAATACAGCACCAATTCTTATAGCCCTTCCTCCCCTTGAATTCCTTCCTGAACTTTATGATGTAGCATACATTTCGTGTCAAGAGAATTGGCAATATTCCACTCATACAAAGCCAAGGTGAAAGATTACAGCCTTGTCTAAAACCTGTAAGTACCCTGAACCAAGAACTCATTCTACCGTCGATTCTCACTGAAGCCCAATTGTCAACATAAATGCCTTTGATTAATTTAATAATCTACCTTTAATTCCATAGTCCCCCAGTATGGCGAATATCTTTCCCCACGGCACCCTGTCATATGCTTTCTCTAGATCTACGAAACATAAACACAACTGCCTATTCCTCTCGTAGCATTTTTCAATTACCTGGCGCATACTGAAAATAATAATAATAATAATAATAATAATAATAATAATAATAATAATAATAATAATAATAATAATAATAATAATAATTCTTACGTTCCACTAACTACTTTCTTACGGTTTTTGAGACGCCGAGGTGCCAGAAATTAGTCCCAATAGAGGTATTTTACGTACCAGTAAATCTACCGACACGAAGTTGACGTATTTGAGCACCTTCAAATACCACCGAACTGAGCCAAGACCAAACCTCCCAAGTTGGGTTCAGAAGGCCAGCACTTTACTCAGCGCGGCACCAATCATCTTGCCGGGCTGAGTGGCTCAGATTGTTGAGGCACTGGCCTTCTGACCCCATCTTGGCAGGTTCGACCTTGGCTCAGTCCGGTAGAATTTGAAGGTGCTCAAATACGTCAGCCTTGGGTCAGTAGATTTACTGGCACGTGACGAAGTCCTGCGGTAATAAATTCCGGCAACACGGCGTCTCCGAAAACCGTGAAAAATAGTTAGTGGGACGTAAAGCCAATAACATTATTATTATCATCATCTTACCTGCATGGTGTCCGACTCGTTGGCTGAATGGTCAGCGTACTGGCCTTCTGTTCAGAGGGTCCCGGGTTCGATTCCCGGCCGGGTCGGGGATTTTAACCTCCATTGGTTAATTGCAGTGGCCCGGGGGCTGGGTGTCTGTGCTGTCCCCAACATCCCTGCAACTCACACACCACACATAACACTATCCTCCACCACAATAACACGCAGTTACCTACACATGGCAGATGCCGCCCACCCTCATCGGAGGGTCTGCCTTACAAGGGCTGCACCCGGCTAGAAATAGCCACACGAAATTATTATACCTGCATGGTTCATAGGGGTATCTTACCTGGAGTTCCTCATACGTACGTTACTAGAGCTTTCAGAGGACGCGCCGTTTCGACTACGCAGAAACGTGTGGTTTTTACACGACGGTGCACCACCTGATATAAACCGCTTACTGCGTGATCATTTGGAGCAGACATTTGGCCAATGCCGGATAGGACGACGTGGATTGGCCTACCAGATCTCCAGACCTTAATCCAATGGATATTTATGTCTGGGAGAGACAAAAACAAAGTATATCAAACTAAAGTACCGACTTCATATTGCCTCCGAAAACGTACGCTTTAAGCAGCAGAGGATATTCGGAACAACCCTGGTATCTTGGCTCGAATGCGTCGCAAGTGGATTCAGAGAAGTGATTTTTTTGGTTAGTTGCTTTACGTCGCACCGACACAGACAGTTCTTACGGCGACAATGGCACAGGAAAGGCCTAGGAATGGGAAGGAAGTGGTCGTGACCTTAATTAAAGTTCAGCCCCAGCAATGCCAGGTATGAAATTCGGAAACCACGGATAACCATCTTCAGGGCTGCCGACAGTGTGGTTCGAACCCGCTATCTCCCGGATGCGAGCTCACAGATGTGCGATACTAACCGCATGGCCAACTCGCCTGGTACGAAATGACCCTGCGCAGGCTGGTCACTTGAACATTTGCTTCGGGTTTCATTTTGGTATGTCAGATGTTACACTATTTCTGCAGCGTATTGATTTGGGAGTTCAGTTCTAAATCGATGTAGTATTTTGAGTCTCGATAGTTCGATATTCTCATAAATCCGAGCAGAAAAATTGAAGTACTGGTAACAAAAAATATAAATCGAGAATTTCAGTGCGCGATTGCCTTGTACGTTGCGAAAGATGAACACAACGCACGGAAGACGTGCTTGTTAAAACGCTAGATATTGACCTTGAACCTTGTTCGGCAGTTCCCCTTCCTACACTGCAAGTGGTTTGTGTGTGTGTGTCTTTTGATGTGCATGTTTGATGTTTATATACAAAACCTGTTTGTCACACTTCATCCTCTCGTGCTAACCACAATACGAAGATACAGCTGACTCATCACCAAGAGACCTGGTTCTGGTCTTACGCATAGTATTCTGTTGTTAACTACTGCGAGCGATGTTGGCACGTGTGAACTAAATTTCATCTTGCTTTCTTCTAAATCACGCATATTTTGCTATATTATTCCATGCCTTTCAGCTCTTAATGACGTAATAATAATAATAATAATAATAATAATAATAATAATAATAATAATAATAATAATAATAATAATAATAATAATAATAATAATAATAATAATAACTTAAAAATAATACCGGTAATGTTATTTGTTTTACGTCCCACTAATTACTCTTACTGTTTCTGGAATGCGCTGAGGTGATGTAATTTAGTCCCGCAGGAGTTCTTTTTACGTGCCAGTAAATATACCGACACGAGGCTTACGTATCTGAGCACCTTCCAATACTACCGGACTGAGCCCAAGTCGAGCCTGCTAAGTTGGAACCAAGAAACCAGTACTTTAACCGTCTGAGCAACTCAGACTGGCCACTTTTATTTTGATAAATTTATTAAACACTGCAAAGGCAGCAGTAAGTTATGCTTTAATTTACCATTACACATATGCTTTTCGTTTGTAAGCACGAAACAATAATGTAATTTGTTTACGTCCCAATAATTACTTTGACGGTTTTTGGAGAGCCGAAGTGCCGAAATGTTGTACCGCAGGACTTTATTAATACAAGTAAATCTACAGGCACGAAACTGGCTTATTTCAGCTCCTTCAAATACCACCGAACTGAGCCTCCATCGAACCTGCCAAGCTGGGATCAGAAGATCAGCGCTCTATCGTCCGGCATTAGAGCTTAGAGTAAGTTTGTCATGCGGTTAGGGGTGCGCAATTGTGAGCTTGCATTCGGGAGATGGTGGGTTCGAACTTCACTGTCGGCAGCCCTGAAGATTGTTTTCCGTGGTTTCCCTTTTTCACACAAGGAAAACGCTGGAGCTGAACCTTTATTAAGGCCACGAACTCTTCCTTCTCACTTCTACCTCTTTTCTGTCCCATCGTCGCCATACGCCCTATCTGTGTCGGTGCGACGTAAAGCCAATATTAAAATATCATCATATTTACGACATTATACAACTGTCGAGATCCATAGTTATAAACGATGAGAAGTATATTCTGGGCAGATATTATTGGCGAGCAGTTAATAATAATAATAATAATAATAATAATAATAATAATAATAATAATAATAATAATAATAATATTGGCGTTACGTCACACAAACCAATTTTACGGTTTTCGGAGACTATGAGGTGCCGGAATTTAGTCCCGCAGGAGTTCTTTTTACGTGCCAGTAAATCTACCGGCACGAGTATGACATATTTGAGCACCTTCAAATACCACCGGACTGGGCCAGTTTCGAACCTACGGTGTTGGAGTCAAAAGGCCATCACCTCAACCGTCTGAGCCCCGCAGCCCCGCAGGAAGCACGAAATGTACGTACGGTGAATTTATTTATTTGAAATACATGTCCATTATTCGTTTGAAGCAAAAAGTTAGCTGTGCTTCGATAATTCAATTCCGATGCTACTAATTTGGATTTCCTATCCCATGCTTGCTTTCGTTGGCGTAAGGAACTTCCTTCTTTCTTCTACCTTTACGCGATGCACAACGGGGATCGTACCGTATTTTACGTCCCGGCGCGCCTATCCCAGCCAATAATTATATCACACGCTCATGCATGTCCCACACCGACACAGGTTTTCAGGTCATTTCCACATTCTCTAGACCAGGGGGCTGACGACCACAGATATCCCAATCCCCTAAAGGACGTAACAGCTAAATGAACCAGTATTAACGCTGACAATTCGATACATCTGCATGGTCCGAAACCGATGACTACGGTTGTTTGAAGCCCCTAAGACGGAAACTAAATACTAACAACAACAAAACCAGTCTGGCGAGAATGTAACGTAACATGCTAGACACAGGTAGCAGCCTTCAGCCGTTATCGTAGTTCAGTTGCTCGTAAGCATAAACCAGTTTGGCAAGTATATTACGTAACATGTCGTGGCCTTGCATAAATAGCGCTCAGCTATTACAGTAGTACATTTGCTTCAAAACATAAACACAAACCAGTTTGGCATGGATGGCGCATGACTAGCTTCTTATCAACGGAAAGCTATTCATTCACAAGAACAAAGCGTACTACCTATTCTAAAAACATTGTATCCCTTTGCTCTAGAAAATATCTTCCGCGGATTACTAAAAGTAATATATATATAGTGTTTCGTCACATCGTTATCTATTGCTACAAGTAATATCTGTACATATACCCCTAACACCCTGTATAACGAAACCGAGTGATACGGGTTGTAATTTAATCATGATTTGATATCCGAAGTAGAATATAGTATGCGTATTGAAATGAAGAATATAGGTTGACAATATTCAGACCTAAGTAATGTTGAAACACGAGCTGGCCGCGCGACATGGTGGAGGCATGAGGATTAGCCTGTCACAATGGCTAGAGTGCTGTTCTCGGTAGCGGGCCTATTCATTTACCGACCAGAAGAGACGGATGTACACAAATATGTTTGTACAAGAAGAGAAAAGCGAGCCAGGACAATGAAATAGTGGCGACATTAGCGCTGCGAAGATATATTTGTGTCAGGCAGGAAGTTTCCGTGATGTCATGTATTCTCGTAATTGGAGAATGGGAATGACCGGAGCCTCAGGGCATGTGTTGTCAAGTTGTTACATAGGAAAATTCAAGTGAACCGCTTGCTCTAGTCCAGTCACAAAATTCATTTGGCCAGCCAGGAGTACCATCTTTTTAGATATGAAATAAAGTGTCAATTATTTTCGAAAGTAATAACTAATCAATTATTGCAATTATATGAATCAAATTTAGGACATTTTTAGATGTCATGCGTAGAAGAATAATAAATAACAAGCTCCAAATTAAATAAATTGAAGACTAAATTTCATGGAATCAGGGCATCTCAAATGCTATTGGCCGAAAATTGATCACGCCATGAGCGACGCTACGAAACCCGCGAATTGTCATGGAGCGATATCTGTTAATATCTCCGAAGCCTGCGATCGTTAGGAGATCATGTTAAATCGGGTGTATGTTCCAGATTATGGGATTAGTTTGGTATCAATTATAACATCCATTTCAGACTGCGAGTGCCGATTTGAGAAATCCTCCCCCTCCCCAAGGCATGACGTCAGCTAATCCACCAGTAAGGTCCTCCATCAATAAATACGACTGCAAAGAACACTCACTACTTCAGTTTACGTACTAACTCAGTCTACGCACGAACTCATTTCTACGGACGACCGCCTGTACTTACAACTGCACTTACTTACGGTAGTCAGAGCTCGGCCAAAGTGACTTGTGACTTTGAATCAGGGTGTTGTGTTCCAGTCACCCGCGGTCCGAGTAAAGTTAGATGACGCCAGATCATGATACGGTCTGAGCCTTCGAGTGGTATATTGTGAATTCAAGTAAAGATGCAATAGTAGCAAGGAGTGACAAAATATATTCTTTTAAAGTAACAGTGAAAGTAGGTGTACTAAGTTGTGTGACGGACAGTAAATGGAAATCTTACTGAACAATTGAGCCTGTACTGTAGGTAGCTGAAATAAAACCGCCGTCATAATGAACACATCAAGAGTGCGACTTGATATTAATTCGGACGTGCCGTGTCGGTGACCGTGACGCACGCCAGGCGATTTAATCGACACTCCGTCGTGTTGTGTCCAGTTCATTGTGCGCGAAAAAGGACGAGGATAAAGAAGTGTACATAGATAAAATTGGGACTATGGTACCGTAGTGGTATGATATGGTAAAATTTAATTTCAGTGTGTCAGTGTTAATATGTTGAAATAGTAAATCAGTGTCATAATTATTAAATCAGTGTTATAACGGCGGAACGCCGTGGAATACAATATGAAGGTAAAATGAAACAGCCATTATGGGAGCGTAAGCCGAAAAGGGGCCAAATGGGCCTCTCGTCCGTGATGCCTGCCAAGGTTTTCAACTACAGATGAGTACAGCTATATAAATTTATTTGGGGATGTTACCATGACTGGGAAGGGAAACAGTTTTAATTTTGACTTGGTTACTTCATGTAACAAAATGGATCGCTTCCCGTGTCCATTCTAAATTTGGTATACATGGACGGAATTAAATTGAAGTTTGGAAATGTTGGGTCATATAATGTATTTAATTTGTTGTACATATAATTCCGTAGGTGTAGGGTACAGATTTAAGTCGTGCATGGATTATAATAGTCGAATTTTTCTCGACATTTGATTTTGTGTTTAATGTTCAAACTGACCCAGAGTTTGCTTTTTATGTCAGTCAATTGACGACAATCTATGTAAATAAAAATGAATCGCTAAATGTGTTGCTAAGCGCAAAACTCGTGGACGGCTGGACCAATTCGCCTAATTCTTTTTTAAAAATGTTCTTCGAAGTTCGCGTAAGGTTTTACGAAGAGAAAAATTGGAAAAAATGCCAGGAAACACGTAAAACCCCATTTCTCTTTTTCCATTCAAACTGTTCGTCTCTCTTCCATTCTCCCACGTTTGCGCTTAGCGCTGTCCTCCTCTAATCCAGCGCGTTTGCCAAATGTCCGTAAATCTCAATGTTATCGGTTAAAATGGGTGAATATCGGAATGTGTACAAAATTTCAAGCCGCATTTGATGCCGTTAACAAAAGAAATGTTTACAAAATAATTGAGTGTGAAAATGTTAATATAATGGAATGTTACCTCAAATGCAAATCTTCATTGCTTAGAACTTATCATGTCATAACTCCTATTTTATATTCACTATATTTGTAATTTTTTCACTGCTGGTAAAGGAACATTTCAGCTCGATGTAGAAAAGTTTGTTTTTAAATTTAAATGATAAGAACATGCAGTATTTGTGTTTTTTCCAGTCATGTTCCGAGATTTTTATGTGCAGGCACGAAAAAGTCAGTCGCTGGCCAACTTCTTTGCTATTGAATTTGCATGGGGTGTCAAAGCGAGGCAAATGGTCTTCAGATATAGAAGTTATTTTTAAAACAAACCCCAATTCTTATGTTGTTTAGTTCTCAATTTGTGACAGGAAGAATGCCTCCTTGGATTTTGGTTTCGCGCGTACGCTCTCCAGACAGTCGTATGCAGTGTCGTGTTTTGTTATAGTTGGAGACCTTTGTCTACCCTGATTGTTTTTAAATCTTCGCTTCTCAACAAACAAGTTCATCGATTTCTTTGGTTGATTGGTTTATGTTGTGTGTGCTTCCATATACAGCATACTCATTTCAAGACCCATGCCGCCTATAAGACGCGGGCGGAGCAACTTCGGTCGAAGAACTCGAAATGCTACAAGCCAAGCTAATTTTCAGTCTAATCGGACTGCACAACAGCGTGAAGAGCGAAATGAAATTGAAAGGATTTCGATATCACAAACCTGTGCAGCGCGTCGTTCAGCTAATAATCTTACAAGTTTGAATCGAACTGCTTTCAGTTACCATATTTCAATTGACGACAGTGCCTACCAATGCGTTGCTATTAGATCTATGAACTCAGTTTGCCAGAACCGTAAGCCATTGAAATACAAAAATTAAGTGGCTGGATTGTGTTGCGCAAATGGCAAAGTGAAATTAGTGCCATTGATTCCGCCACCAGATCCATTGTACTCATTGGTTTCAGGAACAGGAACAGATTCCATACATTCCCATTCAAATATCCAAAAATATAACAACTGCTTTCAAATGACTTCATTTGGGGTAACAAATGTACTTCGGGACAATTTCATGCCAACTTTCAAGGTAACATATAACAAACCGACTTATCCCCCATATTGCTTTCTTTTCAACAATTCTAACGGGGAAGCACAAAGGAGAAGACGTTTTGATACCACGCATCCCTATGGTTCCGACTGACATACCATTTGAATTTAAACGACTGCAGTTTCCAGTGCGGCTCGGTTTTGCTATGACCCAAGGGCAGTCACTGAGTGTTTGCGGCATTAATCTTGAAAACCCATGTTTCTCGCATGGCCAATTGCATGTAGCCTTTTCCCGTGTTGGAAAACCATCAACTTTGTTTGTTTACGCGCCAGGTGATCAAACAAAAAAATCGTGTACCTTCAAGCTTTACAATGGAAAATATCTTCATAGTATTGATTGGAATCAGTGTTTTCTATGATAGTTATTTCCTACGAAGAAAGAGGAGTAAGTTTTGCCACATTATCTTCACGCCATCAACTTATCAAATTACTTGATTTGCAACGGGGGATAAATATGGCTCTGTGAGGAATTTGAAAACCTACTGAACAATTCCTATCTACGTTACAGTCAATCAGAGTTATTTCTGGGTAGTGATAAGCTGTGACCTATTTGAGCATTTCCTTATTCACAATCAAGATATTAATATTGCAGGTAATGAAAACACGTTTTTCCAGTACTTTGTTATTAACTTTTGGTAGCAGTAGAAAATTAACTCATTTGATGTTGATGATGTAGTAATTTGCATTATTCTGATTTTTGAGTGCAGTACAGACTGAGTTTTTGCTAATTTATTTTTTGCTATCTGATTTATGTCGCACCGACACAGATAGTTCGTATGGCGACGATGGAACAGGAAAGGCACAGGGTTAGGAAGGAAGTGGCCGTGGCCTTAATTAATGTACAGCCCCAGCATTTGCCTGGTGTGAAAATGGGAAACAACGGAAAACCATCTTCAGGGCTGCCGACAGTGGGGTTCGAACCCACTATCTCCCGGATGCAAGCTCACAGCTGCACGCCCCTAACCGCACGGCCAACTCGCCCGGTACAACTGAATTTGAATTCGTTCCATTGTGATTTATTTCTGACAGAACGACGTCTGTAGGGTCAGCTAGTTTGTATTATAATGTTATGGAAAACCCAGCCACGTGCGATGCCAGCGTTTTCCGTTGTGTTAATTTTTTATTGATATTGACAAAATTTGTAGGGAATGTCACGAAATAATAATAATAATAATAATAATAATAATAATAATAATAATAATAATAATAATAATAATAATAATAATGCATGAGATATCGTCTTTCATTGTGAACAGTGAGTAACATTAATTTTGTATGGATAAAATTTTAAGATGATCGGGAATCGTTGATGACAGAATAGTATTCTTTGGAATTAAAAATATGTGATATTTAAAATCTGTGAATTAATAATAACTATGAGTAGTAATACCGGTGCTAATAAACCTTAAATGCTAATGAACGTGTTGTTTAAATTACGGTCCAACAGTTTATAAATAAATGTCAGATATTTAATTTGCAGGTATTAGCCGGACCACGTAGGACTAATAATTACGTGATCATGATTATCGAATTTCGGCGAATATAATTTCAGGCTGTTGCGATTATTTGTGGAGAATGACCTCAGAAGTAAATCAGGTATGAAGAGAGATGTTGTAAAGACCATGCAGACAGAATATAAATATGTCGTACGATGTCGTCGATGAGAAATAAGTCAGTTGAAAACTCTGTGATTAATAATTGAATAAAATGATGTTGAGATATGAAGAGAGATAAATTCCGTATGGGGACACTTACCGTATAATGAAGCTGTGTTGAAAGATAATGTGATACGAAGAAATGTATGAAATTAATGATATGCACAGAAAATGAGTGTACAAATACGGGCAATGTAACAGAGTAAAATTGAATTACGTAGAGGGCAGGATTCGAATCCTTAATAGTATGTACGAAAGAGATGGACTGTGCAGATAGCCGATTGAAAGACTACGGACCCAAAGATGAAAAGAGGTTAAGATTCCACATAAATGATCGTAGGGTGTGGTGGTTAGGAATGACGAGTGCTGATAATTATTATTATTATTATTATTATTATTATTATTATTATTATTATTATTATTATTATTATTATTATTATTATTATTATTATTATTATTATTATTATTATTATTTATTTTCCTTAAATTGTACATGTGCAATTTAGGGGTGGTAGATGGAGAAAGGGCAAGCCCCACATACACGGAAGTGCCTCCATCTCCACATGTGTATATAAACTCTACTGGATATTTACATACAAACTTATGTAGACAATCTTAAATTTACATATTTACACTACAAAAACTGTACCCTTAGAATAATAATTATCTTGATTTATCCTGAAGATATTAGAGTAAGAACACCCAGCCATTTATACTCTCGCTCAGACCCCTGTATACACACTCATTCACAACCACTCTCACACGCGCACGCATACACATTCGCCCACATACACCTATACTTGCACCCATCCTTCTTGCAATTCTAATTTATACAAGTTATATACATCGCATATGGGTTTCTATTTACATATACATTTTCTTTACTTCGCGGAGGAAGTGAGGAAGAGGAAGTAGCTTTACCTCAGATGGTACTTCGCCCACATACACCTATACTTGCACCCATCCTTCTTGCAATTCTAATTTATACAAGTTATATACATCGCATATGGGTTTCTATTTACATATACATTTTCTTTACTTCGCGGAGGAAGTGAGGAAGAGGAAGTAGCTTTACCTCAGATGGTATAAGGTTCCAGGTACGAGCAGCCCTTGAGTAAAACCCATTTAAATATGAGGTTGTTCTAGCGAAGGGAGGGACAAGAGTAACTCCTAGGCCTCTTTTAACAGAGCGGTAATTGAGCTGCAGGCGGTGGAAAGGAGAGATGTGTGTGTTATATGTCAGGGATTTCCTAAGGAAGGCTACATCTATTTGTGTACATAACGAGTTCACTGGTGGCAATGGCCTGGCTGTGTTTAAGGGGATGTGTTTGTTAATTAAACGTTCTGCTCGTCGCTGGATACCTTCTAGTTTCCTCATATTTTCCGTTGTAGTTGGATGCCAGGAAGGAAGGCCATATAATAGTATGGGCCGCACAAGGGAAATATAAGCCGTTCGTAGGGCTTTACTTCTTCCTCCCGAGAGACATCTACGGACGAAACCTAGCGCCCGGTATGCCTTACACCTCACTTCCTCCCCGTGTTTATTGGATGGTGTCTTTAGAAGTAGGAAAGATCACAATATGAAGATAAAGTTGGAATTCAAGAGGACAAATTGGGGCAAATATTCGTTTATAGATAGGGGAGTTAGGTATTGGAATAACTTACCAAGGGAGATGTTCCATAAATTTCCAATTTCTTTGCTATCATTTAAGAAAAGGCTGGGAAAACAACAGATAGGGAATATGCCACCTGGGCGACTACTCTAAATGCAGATCAGCAGTGATTGATTGATTGATTGGATTGATTGATTGATTGATTGCTCTCTTGATTAAAGATGGTGGATGACAGCTGAAGAGCACGTAGAATTTGTTTCCAAACAAGAGCACGTGGAATTTGCCGCCACCACATTTCAACTAAAGAGTGCAGCACTGTTCTCTCTGGATTAAAGATGGCGGTTGACAGCTGTCAAAAAAGCGCATAGGTTTGTTTCCAAACAAGATAATGTAGAATTTTTCGAATTGCCACCACCACATTTCAAAGGTATCTAGCTAAAGAGTGCAGCACTGAGGTTTGTGATGCAAGATGGCGGATGACAGCTGTCAGAAAAAAGCACGTGAGTTTGTTTCCAAACAAGAGCACGTGGAATTTGCCGCCACCACAAAGAGGGCAGCACGGTGCTCAAAGATGGCTGCTGTCACGTGGAATTGTCTGCCACCACATTTCAAAGGTATCTAGCTAAAGAGGGCAGCACGGTGCTCCAAGATGGCTGCTGTCAAAAAGCATTTTTCAAATTATCCGCTACCACATTTCAAAGGTAAGTAGCTAAAGAGGGCAGCACTGTGCTCTATAGATTGAAGATGGCGGATGACAGCTGTCAAAAAAGCACGTGGATTTGTTTACCGATTCAAATCTCGCGCTAGTGAGGTTAAGTTGGTAGCACTGTGGTTTAGGCCCGTTAAGATAGCAGCACTGCGGATGACAGGTGACGAATTTGCAGCTACTGCGATAAAGAGGGCAGCACGGTGCTCTGTAGTTTAAAGATGGCCGATGACAGCTGTCGAAAAGCACGTGGATTTGTTTACAAATTCAAATCTCGCGCTAGTGAGGTTAAGTTGGTACCACTGAGGTTTAGGCCCGTCAAGATGGCAGTACTGAGTTTAGCGATGCGTTGTTGTCTATCAAAAAGCACGTGGCTGTCAAAAACACGTGGATTTGTTTACCAATTCAAATCTCGCGCCAAAATTCAAATTTCCCGCAAAAATTCAAATTTCCTGCGGGAGGCGGAGGCCTCTCCCGAGAGCCGGAGGAGGAGGCGGCCCCAGAACCATCCAATTATACTACTAGCAGCATTAATGTTCAAATGATCACAAGGAACAATTCATTTAATCTCATAGAGTATTATCTATAAGGTATGACGTACCGATACATAAGATTAGCTTACCTGAGATGCAGGAAGTTATCACAATTTCAGCACTTTTCCGTTCCGGGGTTTCCTTCTGAAATTCTTGAACGCATCATCCTGATCGGAAATTTTTGGTGAAGTTCAGGAAATCTTAAAACGTTTTTCTGATTTCATTGCCGGTATCCTACTTCTCAATTTAAATATTGTTTCCCTTAACCTGGTATTTGACTTTCTCGTCAATAAATATTTCGATTTAAAAGAGCTACTTGTAGCCTTTCCCTTACATAGAAACGAGACGTGTACCCCTTTTTCGTTTGTGACTGTTGTAGAACCGTTATTTGTTGAAGATGTATCATTATCTGAATCAGAAATTCTACTAAATTTTGATGGTACGTAATTTCTTGGAATTGGATCCTTCCTGCGCATGTTACTTTTCTGTTTATGAACAGGGTACACACTAAAAAGAGGAGGAACTTTGTTGGGGAGAATTCGCTTGATTGATGTGCTTACACTAAAATCTGACGTATTGAAATGCAAGCAACATACTCGAGTAGAATTATTAGGTACCCATAGATATCCACTTTATCATCTTGCCTGGAAATAGCTTGCCTCCACTTCTCTCTTAAACCGGGCCCCGAAGGGAAAGTATGAAACGTCACATTTTCTTGCTCTTTAGCAGTATCGGAAGTACACAGAGGTACGCAACAGTTCACCGTCTTCTCAACCTCACATACACACACCGACAGAAAAAATACTGACAATAAATTGCACAAAATCAACACAACATCACTATTAGTTCGCACATCACAATGTTAAAAGTCCGCCAAGAACAGAACGGAAACCTGACATCTAGCGGCCAAGCCGTGAACACGATCGGGCCGCTTTTACAGCGGCAAATTGCTTCCTATTGCCGGCCTTGTGTATCTCGTAGGCAACGTACAGACCGAATATGTTTTTGGAGCAGGTTGTCACGCGTTGTCACTGCTCCATTCCGAGAAGCGATGCGTACCGGTTCTGCGATCTGTTCCACATGGTGTCGCACCCTACTCATTCGCTTAGGAGTCGCATGCGTCGGCATGTGTGCCAAGTGCGCAATTGGAAATTAATGCGCAGGGATGTTCACCTTGATTCAAATAGCGGGTCTTTATGGTATTTGGCTAGGATTTACTGTGACCTTCGACAAGCAAATTTGTTTATTGTATGAAATATTAACGATTCTTTTGCACCTTCTTTAAGCAGGTATGTCGAGATAAATTCAACAGTCGTTTCTTTTTTGAAGTAATACCGGTACCTCAGCATAGGTTGTTAAAATAAGAATTGTCATGCGTTCTGTTTCAGATTGAAAAAGAAACACACAGTGACAATGTCATTCTGCTCGTGGAGGGGTTCGGAATACTATAGGGACCATTTTGTATCAGGTCAATAAATATCTTACTCTATTGTTTTTTGATAATTGAAAATGTATGTATAGATTGTACTTTTTATTTTATTTTTCGGGTAGGCGCAGGGATGAACTTGTGAGATTTTAAAAACCACTCAACCTTATTCGTCTAATGTCGTTCCATACTGCTTAATTAAGTAGCTTGTCATCGTACTCTCAAGTCTTTGCAACATTTTCGTATAACTACTTTTTGTCGGAAATCACCCAGCACAAATCGTGCTGCTTTTCAGTGGTTTTCCAGCTCTCGTATCAAGTAATCTTGTGAGGGTCCGATACATTGAAACCATATTCCAATTATGGTCTTCAACAGTGACTTATATGCCCTCACATTTACATGCTTGCTGCAACCCCTAAATATTCGCATAACCATATTAAGAGGTCTCTGACCTTATTTACAGTCCCATTTATTTAATATGTCGACCCCAAAGAGGATCTTTCGTTATATTAATACCAAAATACATACAGTGAACCCCCTGAGGTACCTTCACCCCATCAGCATAGTAATTAAAACTCACAGGACTTTCCCTCTTTGTGAAACATACAAAGGGCACTAGGAAAGTTTTGCAATACACAAAAACGGTTGGCTGGACACCCCTGTTATGGTGAGGGGTGAAAACCGGACTAGAAGACAGCAAGGCGCGGCCTTCACACCAGTTGTTACCAAGCAGGATGTCTTTGTGGTCTAAAGGTGAATATCGTGCAATTATCTGCTACAATTTTGCTTATGGATTAACTGTTGACCAGTGCCTGGAGGAAATGACTCCTATGGTGGGGAAAGACAGTCCACATCGGACAACAATTTTCCGCTCGTACAAAGAGTTCCAGAGGGGAAATTTTGGGGTTGAAGGCGATCCTCATTCTGGACGACCATCTGAATCAGTGACTGAGGAATACATTGAAGCTGTGAGGGAAATGTTGCAGCAAGAGAGGCGGTTGACATATCGGTAGGTAGAAGAGACCCTCCACATCCCTGCACCAGCTAATCATTCAGTTCTACACGACCATCTCCATGTTAGAAAGGTTTGTTCCCTTTGGGTGCCCCATTCACTTTCAGAGGAACAAAGGGCACATCGAGTGAAATGGTGCTGAAGAATGCTAAAACAGTTTGAAAATGGGACTTCATGTAACGTCAATAGTATTGTTACACGTGACGAAACTTGGCTTTATTATTACGATGTCCCAACAAAATCCCAGAACAAGGAGTGGCTGTTTGAAGGCGAGGGTATTCATGTGACTGTGCGAAAGTCAAGGTCAGTGAAGAAAAGGATGTTTGCAGTATTCTTCACTAAACGGGGCATCCTGACTCGGGTTGTGCTAGAAACACAAAGGACATTTACTGCGAAGTGGTACAGTGAGACTTGTCTGCCTCAGGTCATCCAGGCTCTCAAGCAGCTCCGTCTAAGGTCACGGCTCAACACTTGGCTCTTGCATCAATGACAATGCTCCAGCACATCGTGCTAATATAACAATGGATTTTCTTGCCAGATCAGGGTTGACTGTGCTTGATCACCCTCCATACAGTCCTGATCTTGCCCCATGTGACTTTGCACTCTTCCCAGAAGTGAAGATGAAGCTAAAAGGATGGCGTTTTGCATCCAACGAGGAGCTTCTGGCAGCATGGGATCAAGAGTGTGAAAATGTAACCGAAGAAAAGTGGCAGAGTTGGTGCAGTGACTGGTTTCAGCGTATGGAGAAGTGTATTGAGTGTGGTGGAAATTATTTTGAAAAAGTGTGAAGTGTTCACTCACATTGCAAAACTTTCCTAGTGCCCTTTGTACAACCTGATTTTTCATCCTGTTTACCATCATACCATTGTCTGCTGTCCTGTAACTTGTACGTTACTCTATACAGTGCAAAAAGCCTTATCTGTGATTTCAGTTCTTTACTATATCATTCATATACATAAGAAAACATAAAGAAAGAACCAATAATACTGCCTTGCAGGACCCCCCACCACCCCACCCTTCGACCCCTCCTAATCATTACAGGATCAGGTAACACTTCATCTACTCTAATTCTCTGAGTTATGTTTTCTATTAATTTAGCTGCCCATTCAACCACTCTTTTGTCTAGTCCAGTAGCCTCATTTCGGTCAGCCTTCTCCCATGATCTACCCAATCAAAAACCTTGGATAAGTCAATAGCGATACAGTTCGTTTGACCTCCTGAATCTAAATTATGTGCTATATTTTGCTGGAACCTACAAGTTGAGCCTTACTGGAATATCTGCTGAAACCCAAACTGCCTTCTATCAAATCGATTAATAATTTTGCAGACAGGTGTAATATAATCAGAAAGAATGCTTTCCCAGAGCTTACATGCAATGCATGTCAAGCTGACTGGCCTGTAATTATCTGCTTTATGTTTATCATCCTCTCCCTTGTACACTGGGGCTACTACAGCTAATTCCGTTCATTTGTTACAGGCTACCTCCATCGTGCAAACAGTAATCAAATATTTCAGATACAGCACTGTATCCCAACCCAATGCCTTTAGTATGTCCCTAGAAATCTTATCAATTCCAGCTCCTTTTCTATCATTCAAATTTTGTATCTCTTTGTAAATGTCTTTATTACCATAGGTATATTTTAGTACAGTACTTCACTAGTATTTTTTTATTTTTTACAATTTGCTTTACATCGCACTGTCATGGATAGGTCTGATGATGATGATGGAATAGGAAAGGGCCAGGAGTGGGAAGGAAGTGGCCATGTCTTTAATTAAGGTACAGCCCTACCAGTTGCCTGGTGTGAAAATGGTAAACCATGAAAAAACATTCTGGGCTGCCAACAATGGGGTTCAAACCCACTATCTCCCGAATGCAAGCTGACAGCTACGTGACCCAAACCCCACAGCCACTCAACCAGTGTAACCTCCTCTACCTGGATATTTTCCTTATATCCAGTTATCTTTACATACTGCTGAATGAATACTTCTGCCTTCTGTAATTCCTCACATACGCACTCCCATTGTCCATTAACGCTCCCTGGGATCTGTTTCTGCCTGTTACTACCTATACATATCCTTCCATTCCCCCCTCCCCAAAAAAAAGAGTCATATCAGCTAGGCTGAGTAGCTCAGACGGTAGTGCACTGGCCTTCTGAGCCCAACTTGGCTGGTTCGATCCTGGCTCAGTTCAGTGGTATTTGAAGGTGCTCGAATAAATCATCCTCATGTTGGTACATTTACTGGCACGTAAAAACTACTGCGGGACAAAAGTCTGGCACCTCAGCAGCTCTGAAAACTTAAAGCAGTTAGTGAGACGTAAAACCAGTAACGTCATTATTATTTATTAAAATTCATGTGACCGCCAATTGTTTGCCATCATCTTATTCTTAGTGGATTTTTTTTTATTAATTCTATTTCTTTGTAAGTTACTTCAATCTCTCCATACTTTCACCCCCTTTTCTAACTATTTATAACTTCACCTCCTTAAACTCTTCATTCCTCTGTGTTAATAAATTGGATCTTTCCCATTCCTTAACCACCTTTAAAGGAACATACCTATTTTCACAGCACTTAACAATGCTTTAAACACATCCCACAGGTTGTTTACATTTTTATTTACCATTTTCCATTGATCATAATTACTTTTTTTAAACTCTCCCATATTTTCCTTATCAACCATATGGTATTGCCTAATAGTCCTAGTTTTGCAAACTTCCTTTCTATCACATTTTTAACAACTGACAAACAGCTTTGTGATCATTTGTACCATATATCACATCAGTTTCTGCATAGAGCTCATCTGGTTTTATCAGCACCTCGTCTAGAATATTATTTCCCTCTAGTTGGTTCTGTCCCTTTCTCATTCAGCTGTCCTTCCCATTTTAACTTATTTATCATTTGTTGGTCATTTGCATTACTCTCCTGACATTTGGTAAATTGAGATCCTCTTCAGTAACATTCATTTCTGCGTCATTCCACGCATAGCTGATTATCTTATCACATAATTCCGCATCAGCATCATCCTTCCCAGATCTGCACACCCCAGAAACATCAAGTTGCCTGTTTTTTTTTTTTTTTTAAGTTGAGCCTTACCCTTAGAATTTGATGATCTCATCCTGAACTTTTTCGTCCTCCTTCGCCATACTCTCCCACCTACTGTTCCCATCCTGTCTCTATGATAAACACTCCACACTCCATTATCATTTTCCTTTATCCAGCTATAACCAGGTAGGGGAAAATATGGTTCCTCTCCACTTTCTTCTGTCTTTCCACCACTCCCCCAACACTGTGTCCCAGTCCAGGTTTCTTTCTATAATACTGTGTTGGATTGTATCCTTCCACCTCAATTGTGGTTGTCCACGGCCTCTCCTTCCTTGCATTTGCATTTCCCTCACCTTTTTTGGCATTCTTTCATCATTAAGGAGTGAGGGTAATTGTTTGCACCTATTCAATACTACAACATTACCATCATTCATTCGCTTTGTGTGCCCAAACCATCTTAGTTGGCTCTTCTCTATTCTGTCTTCGTTTTTTCCACTGCAATTTCTTCCCAGATTTTCTCATTCCTTATTTTGTCTAGTCTACTCTTCTGTATCATACTCCTCAAGAACTTCATTTCGGCTGCCTGTATTTGACTCTCACCCTTCTTTGTCATTGTCCAAGTTTCTGCTCCATAAGTTGTTATGGATACATAATACATCTTGTATGTAGTTTCCTTTTCTTCCATTGGCACATCTTTGTCCCATAACATGTTTCTTACACTATGATAGAAACAACTTCCAGCTTGAATCCTCTTAATTAATCTCAGCATCCAGTTGAGCATTTTCCATTAATTCACTCCCAATCTATTTGAACATCTCCACTACCTCCAGGGGCTTGTCTGCTAGTCTAATCTGACCTTTCCCTTCTTCCTCCCCTCTAGTCATAACAAGAGTTCTAGTCTTTTCTACACTTATTTTCAACCCACATTCTTCAATATTCCCATTAACCACATCCAACTGTTTTTGAACCTTCATGTCCTCTTTTCCCCAAATCACAATATCATCTGCAAATAACATGATGTTCATTTCTCTCCTCCATATGTTGCTTTTGCTGTTCTCATGATGTCATCCATTACTATTGTAAACAGGATTGGCAATAGGACATTTCCCTGTCTTAGCCCACTAGTTATTTTGAACCAACTTGTCCTGCCAACTTGTGTGTGCACACAGCTACAACATTCCTTGTACATTGCCATGATCATTTTTATTAATCCCTGTCCAGTTCCTTTTTGCACCAGCCTGTCCCAAACTGTAGTCCTGGGAACACTGTCATATGCCTTTTCAATGTCAGTGAATGTCATCATATCATTCCCGTACTCTCATTGCTTTTCCATTAGTTGTCTCATAATGAAAATGGGCTATATTGTTGACCTTCCACTTGTGAATCCAGCTGATTTTCCTGTATCTGATTCTCAACCCTCAACCTTATCCTACTTTCCAGTATCCTCTCCATTATCTTGGCAACATGGGATATGAGAGTAATTCACCTGTAGTTCTTCAGCACTTTCTTATCGCCTTTCTTGAAAATTGGGATGATTATTCCTTTTTGCCGATCCTCAGGCACCTCCTTATTCTCCCAGACAATCCTGAGAACCCGGTATGTTCACTGCAGGCCTACAGCTCCAGCTGCCTTTATCATCTCCACTAAAATTTCATCTATTCCAGCAGTTTTTCCATTCTTCATCTTTCTTACTGTCATTTCAATTTCATTCATTGTAATTTCTTTATCCATTTCTTCAACTAATTGCATTTCCTAGTCATCCATTGAATGACTGTCATCAGTTCCTATGTTCAGCAACTTCTGAAAATACTCTCTCCATCTATTTCTTATTTCTTCTGGCTTTGTTAATATTATGCTGCCTTCATCCTTCACAAATCTGGGGTTCACTTGATCTCTCTTTTTGTTTCTTAAGATACCATGTAGTAATTTCTTGCTGCCCTGCATATCGTCTCTCAATTTCTGTGTGAGTAAGGCCCAGCTTTTCCTCTTTTCTTCCTCCACTACTTTCTTGGTCAAATTCTTTGCCGCCACATATTTTCTTTTACTTTCTTCAGTCTTAGGTGTTTTCCATGCTTTCCATGCCATTTTCTTTTCCTTCACTTTAATTTTTACCCTATCAATCCACCAGTGTCTCTCTTTGTCTTTCACATTTCCTGATCTTCTACCACATACCTTTTGTGCACATCCAACCAGTGCTTCCTTAAATATTTTCCATTCATCTTCAATATTCACCATCTCCATCCTGGGTACCAAGGGTATTATTTCCCTTTGAAGTAGAGGTAGACCAAGACGACGATGGTTAGACTCGGTTTCTAACGATTTAAAGATAAGATGTATTGAACTAAATGAGGCCACAACACTAGTTACAAATCAAGGATTGTGGCGACGTGTAGTAAATTCACAGAGGCTTGCAGACTAAATGCTGAAAGGCATAACAGTCTATAATGATTATGTATGTATGTATGTATGTATGTATGTATGTATGAAATTCTTCTTGTATGCTTTTCTCCTTCAACTTCCATACGTTAATTCTTTTCTCTTTTCTTAATGGGGGTTTTCAGTCCTTCCCACTTTCAATTTTCCTATCACAACTCTATGATCTCCACCAAAGGCTTCTTTATGCATGGCTGTAACATCTGAAAGGTTCTTCCGGTGTTCTTTCTCTATGATTATATAATCAATCATGGTCTTTGTTCGTCTGTCCCTCCAACTATACCTTGTAATCTTCTGACTGTTCTTCTTCCTAAACCGGGTGTTTCCAACAATCATTTGGTTCCTCATGCAAAAATCCACCAACAAATCGCCTTCTGGATTTACATTTCCATATCCAAAGGACCCTACAACATCTTCCTTGTCTTTCCATTCCAACGTGTTCATTTAGATCTCCCATCAATAGCACTTCCTTATCTTCTATCTGTTTCTCCACTTTCTCTAAAAAGCCCAGTAGATGTTCATCTATGCAACCCGTTTGTGGGGCATACAACTGAAACACTCCAGTTCCATGAAAATCTCTGAATCATTAATATCACCACTTCTTAGCCATGATTCAACTCCTATTACAGTATCTGCTAAGTATATTTTTACTAAATTACCTAATTCTATTCCTTTCTTTACAGTACTTACAGAGTTTAACCAGGACGAATAGAAATGATTAATGTAACGACTCCCTTTAAATCACATGTTAACAGGCATGGCGCGGACGTTCTCCGCCATGTGCAGCTGTGCTGTCGATCTAAAGGCAAGTAGGCAAAAGTGGAAGTGCATAAACTTTTTGTGAACTGAATAGTGAAAAATATTAGATATTTGTGAAGCAGGACATATACTACGGAAGATGTTTCAGATTACTATCACAAGTGAATATGCCTACAACTTGCTATGTTCCGGGTTTCAAGCCGGTTTATGATAAACAGTTGGATGAAAAACACACCCGGGTGACTGGAGTGGGACATTGATGATGATGATGATGATGATGATGAGTTGAAGGAAAATGGCATTTATTTTCATTCCCAGAATATCCCACTCTATTCTTAAAAATGCCAAAATCATTAGTACCGGTACAGCTCAGGAAGAAATCATAGCAAGCTTATCTTGAATCAGCCACCAGTATCCAGTTGGGAAAATGAACCAATAACTTCTTTCAGCAATTCAAAAATGAGTGTAATTCATCACTTCTGTGGATATATTATTAAACATTCAAGCAAAGTGACAGACTGTGCAACATGTGTCTGTTCTCTGCAAAATAATTTAGAGGACAAAAAGGCAGTCTGTAGAGAAATCGTCTCCATCTCATTTACCCATCAAATGAATTGTTATTGATGTTTTTTCATGTTGAGGAAGTTGTTGTGAGAAATCTTAGTGTACTAGGAGCAATATGGGGAGAAATATTTCAAGAATGCCTGGATAGTTTACCTTTAAGGGGCCCATAGACGTGCAATATTATTGCGCAGAATGGATTGTACAATATATTGTAAGCTGCCCAACAGTCGGGTTTGTGCAATAAATAGCATCGTGTGGAGATAATATTGATGGTTGTGCAATATATTGTGGAAAGTGGTCATAGACGTGCAATATGCGTGGCAATATACAGTATAGTCGTCCATGCGGTATTTTGTTTGGTGAACACTCTTTTCTGTATCACAAAGCCACTTCACTTCCTTCTGGAAGTTTGTATGCAGAGAACTGATTTTAAAAAAATAACTTCTTGCTTACATGTGATAAATATCATTTTTGATCCGTATTGATGATATTTAATTGGAATAATTGCTTTGTTCATTTTAATTATAATAGTAGCCTTCTAATGTCAATATTGCAAATACTTTCACCAATTGTAAACTCCTCACATTGTACAAGTCCTTTACTATATGTTATTTTTAGTTCAAGTCTCTCCAAGGCTTTTTAAATATTAGTTTTATTTTATTTATATGTAAATCAGATGCCTGATTTTATTTCAAGGTTAAGGCAATGGCTGATGATGCCTATATACAAGGTGAAACATATATCATTTTAGTTAATATGTCAATGTAAATCAACAAAGACAAAACTTATTGCATTGATTAGGTGGTCAAATTAATAAGTTAATTTATTGTTATTATTCCAACTTCTTGCTTGTCGGCGTTCGGGTATATTTCGCGATATTTCTCAATAAGCACCTTGTCCTGTTCACCTTTTTCTAAGGTGATTACTGTAATCTTTGCTCTTAACGTCCCATAGAACTGGAAGGCCGTGGTACACTTCGATAAACTCCAAAATAAACTTTTTCACCACCTGTTTGTCTGGCATCACGATACGTTCTCCCCCACTTGTTGATACCAACTGGCTGGAGGACGGGATATTATTGCACAATATTGCCAACACACGGCACAGAATTTTGCGATTGGTGCAATATATTTCAAACTTTTGATTTCGTACAATATATTGCACAATCCTTCAATATTAAATGCACACTATCAATTATATTGTACAAATCCCGATATTGTGCAATAATATTGCACGTCTGTGGGCCCCTTTAGTTACTGTTTCTCATTGACTAGGTTGCTGTACTGAACATGCTTAGGACTTGGTTCCAAAATTCATTTTCCACTAAGATCCTGATTCTATTTTCGAATAAAGGAAGTACTAGTAACATAAGAAATGCAAGCTTTTAGAACTGCAAAACATACCTGGAGAATGCCCATTTATTATTTATTATTGTAAAATATTTGTGTAGTATAGTAGAGGTATCTGTAGAAACTCTCTTTAAAATTCTGTTGTTTTAATTACGAGAGACTTAATTGCAGTATAGAGTTGTTTAATTCTTGTGTATTCCTTTTGGTATTCAGTAATTAACAGCAGTTAGGCGTATTATAGGATAAAAATAGAATACGACTGAGTATTATTGTAGTGTAGTAGTATATTAATTATATTATTACCGTGTGATCTTTGAGTACTATCCTAGACAATATTTCTTTTAGTTCATTTTTTTGCACAAAACAAGTTATGGCTAAAGAGGCATTGAGGGGCATGAGAGAGGAGTTGGAGAGTTTGAGGGAGATAATTAGAATTCTCACAGAAGACAGGAAGGAAGGTAGGCCTCCCTCAAACAATGTGCAGGTTACAGCAGGTGTAAAAGAGGGATGGGAAGGAAAGGAGGGAACTGTAAAAGACCGGTGGTCTAATGTTCTAAGGGGAAGGAGATTGCAGGCTAAGGGCTCTATTCAGGATCAGAACTCAGGACAGGTGTCTGTGAGAAATCGGTACGAGCCACTCCAGGTAGAGCAACAGAGGGAAGATGAGGAACAGGGAACTGTTGCTGAGATGTGCAGAAGTAGGAAGAAGGGAAAAGGTAAGAAAGGGAAATGTAGAGTAGAGGATAGCAAAAGACAGGGGGAACAGGGTCATGGGAGGGAGAAAAGGGGAGGAGGAAGTAGCTTCTGCATCTATCAGGAAAAATAGGGCTGACCAGGAGGGGAGGGGATCAAAAGAGGTGGGTGGAGTTGAGGCTCTGGTTATGGGGGATTCCATCGTTAGACATGTGGAGGAAAGGGAACCAGGGTAGAGTGTTATCCAGGAATTAGGTACCGGGTGAGTTGGCCGTGCGGTTAGGAGCGCACAGCTGTGAGCTTGCATCCGGGAGATAGTGGGTTCGAACCCCACTGTTGGTAGCCCTGAATATGGTTTTCCGTGGTTTCCCATTTTCACACCAGGCAAATACTGGGGCTGAACCTTAATTAAGGCCACGGCCGCTTCCTTCCCATTCCTAGGCCTTTCCCGTCCCACCGTCGCTATAAGACCTATCTGTGTCGGTGTGACGTAAAGCAAAATAGCTAAAAAAAACAAGAATTAGGTTGAAGAAGATGCTGAGAAAAGTAGAAGAAAAGGAGGAGAGGAAGGAGAAAGTGGTAGTGTTTCACGTTGGTACCAGTAACGTAAGGCAAGCTAATATAAGTACCAACATGGTTGGGGGTGTGTGGGATCTGGTAAATGCAGCACGGGTGAGGTTTAAGAAAGTGAAGATTGTTATAAGTGGAATACTGACTGGAGGGTGATTGGGGATTTAAATGAGACTATGGAGTGGGTATGTGGGAAACTGGGAGTGAAATTTCTAGACCTTAATGGGTGGGTAGGAGATACAGATCTGCGCTCAGATGGCCTTCACTTAAACCGCAGTGGTATGTATAAGTTAGGAAATTTGTTTAGAAGGGTAATAGGGAGATACATTCAGGGAAACGGGCTTGTCTAGGGAGTGGTGATGAGGGTACAGAGAACTGGAAGTAAAGTACAGATGACATAAAAGTGTTAGTGTTGAACTGTAGAAGTATTGTAAAGAAAGGAATAGAATTAATTTAATAGATATATATATTTACCAGGTATTGTAATAGGAGTTGAATCATGGCTGAGAAATGATATAATGGATGCTAAAATTTTCTCACGGAACTGGAGTGTGTATCGTAGAGATAAGATAGGAAAGGTGGGAGGGGGAATATTCATTCTGGTGAAAGAAGAATTTGTAAGCTATGAAAAAGTAAAAGATGAGAAACATGAAATTCTAATTGTAAGGTTCATCTCTAAAGACAATAGGCAACTTGATGTTTTAGGAGTGTATAGATGTGGAAAGTGTGACTCACATGCTGATTCAGAATTATTTGATAAGATAATCAGCTATGTGAGAAACGACATGGAAAGGAATGTAATTGTAGTGGGAGATCTGAATTTACCAAATGTCAATTGGGAAGGAAATGCAAACGACAGGAAGCATGGCCAACAAATGGCAAATAAGTTAATATGGGAAGGACAGCTGATTTAGAAAGTGACAGAACCAACTAGAGAGAAAAATATCCTGGACGTGGTGCTGATAAAACCAGATGAGCTCTATAGAGAAACCAAAGTAATAGATGGTATTATGATCACAAAGCTGTTTTTGTTGTAGTTAACAATAAATGTGATGGAAAGGAAGATTTTAAAAGTAGGGCTGCTATTAGGCAGTACCATATGGGTGATAAAGCAGGTATGAGGCAGTTTTTAAAAATATATTATGATCGGTGGAAAACGGTAAATAAGAATGTAAACAGCCTCTGGTATGGGTTTAAAGAAATTGTTGAGGAATGTGAAAACAGGTTTGTACCTTTAAGGGTGGTAAGGAATGGTAAAGACCCACTTTATTATAATAGAGAAATAAAGAGACTAAGAAGGAGGTGCAGATTGGAAAGAAATAGAGTTAGAAATGGCTGTGGAAGTAAGGAGAAATTGAACTTACTAGGAAATTGAATCTAGCAAAGAAGGCAGCTAAGGATAACATGATGGCAAGCATAATTGGCAGTCATACAAATTTTAATGAAAAATGGAATGGTATTTATAGGTACTTACGGCAGAAACAAGTTCTAAGAAGGACATTCCAGGAATAATTAATGAACAATGAGAGTGTGTGAGGACCTTCAAAAGGCAGAAGTATTCAGTCAGCAGTATGTAAAGATTGTTGGTTACAAGGAAAATGTCCAAATAGAGGAGGTGACTAATGCTAAAGAAGTATTAAAATTTACATATATAACAATGATATTTACAATAAGATACAACAGTTGAAAACTAGAAAAGGGGCTGGAATTGATAAGATTTCTGAGGATATACTAAAGACAATGGGTTGGGATATATTACCATATCCGAAGTACTTATTTGATTATTGTTTGGTTGAAGAAGTTATACCAAATGAATGGAGAGTTGCTATAGTAGCCCCTGTGTATAAAGGAAAGGGTGATAGACATAAAGCTGAAAACTACAGGCCAGTAAGTTTGACATGCATTGCATGTAAGCTTTGGGAAGGCATTCTTTCTGATTATATTAGACATGTTTGCGAAATTAATAACTGGTTCGATAGAAGGCGATTCGGTTTTAGGAAAGGTTATTCCACTGAAGCTCAACTTCTAGGATTCCAGCAAGATATAGCAGATAGTTTGGATTCTGGAGGTCAAATGGTCTGTAACGTGATTGACCTGTCTAAAGCATTTGTTAGGGTGGATCATGGGAGACTACTGGCAAAAATGAGTGCAATTGAACTAGACAAAAGAGTGACTAAATGGGTTGTTATATTTCTAGAAAATAGATCTCAGAGAATTAGAGTAGGCGGAGCTTTATCTGACCCTGTAATAATTAAGAGGGGAATTCCTCAAGGCAGTATTATTGGACCTTTATGTTTTCTTATATATATAAATTATATGAGTAAAGGAGTGGAATCAGAGGTAAGGCTTTTTGCGGATGATGTTATTCTCTATCTATATAAAATAAGAGTTTTGTCTGTACATTGCTCAGAATTGGAAAATAATGGTATTTCTGTATCGGTCATGTCCATAGTAACAAGAAAATGCATTTTTTACTTTTCCGTAATTTCTGTCTGTCTGTCTGTCTGTCTGTCTGTCTGTCTGTCTGTCTGTCTGTCTGTATGTATGTATGTATGTATGTACACGCATCACGAGAAAACTGTTGAAGAGAATTTAATGAAAATCGGTATGTGAAGTCGGGGGATGAGCCTCTACAATCTAGGCTATAAATCATTTTGCTCACGCTGAGTGAAATGGTAGTTTAGGGGAAGGCCTAAAATTGAATTCTCAACTATTTATGTTATTAGTGGTCTAATGAAAATCGGTAAGTGAAGTCGGGGGATGAGCCTCTACAGTCTAGGCTATAAATCATTTTACTCACGCTGAGTGAAATGGTAGTTTAGGGGAAGTCCTAAAATTGAATTCTCAACTATTTATGTTAATAGTGGTTGTATTTTAAAGAAAATGGGTATGCAAAGTTGGGGAATAAGTTGCTACAATCTAGGCTATCAATAATAGTATTCACGCTGAGAAAAATGGTAGTTTAGGGGAAGGCTTAAAATTTAATTCTCAAATATTGTTGTTATTAGCAGTTCTATCTTGACGAAAATCGGTATGCAAAGTCAGAAAATAAGTCGCTATAGTCTAGGCTGTAAATTAATTTATTCACGCTGAGTGAAATGGTAGTTTAGGGGAAGGCCTAAAATGTAATTCTCAAATATTTCTTATTAGAGGTGTAATCGATGAATGCTACATAACTAAGGTTATATAGTATTAACTTTCCTATTATTCATGTCGTATACATTGTTACCGTACTGGCTATGATCACAAAGATATTCATGAATTTGGATTTTTGTTACCAAGTCTATATAAGCGCCGAGTAACGAGAAAATGGGTAAAGAGTATTTAATGAAAATCGGTATGTAAAGTCGGAGAATAAGAAACTACAGTTTATGGTATAAAATATTTTACAAATCACAGAGTCGAAAGAAAACTAAATGTGAAGGCCTACAATATAGAAAGCTCATAACATTGATCAACAATAACATTACATTGACCATTGTTTGTCGTGATGTGCTTTGTGTCTTCTGTTGCCCCTGATCTCCGGTAGATAGGATTACTGCTGCGTACAGAGTATTTTTTATTTGATTTACGTTGCACCGACATAGATAGGTTTTATGGCGATGATGGGATAGGAAAGGACTAGGAGTGCCTTAGGACTTAATTAAGGTACAGGCCCAGCATTTGACTGGTGTGAAAGTGGGAAACCACGGAATACCATCTTCAGCGCTGCCGACGATGGGGTTCGAATCCACTATCTCTCGGATGCAAGCTCACAGCTGCACACCGCTAACCACACGGTCAACTCGCCCAGTCGTACAGAGTGTAACAGCCTGTCTGAATATTGATGGGAAGTAGCTGAGGAGTTAGATAATTTTCTTCTTTAGCATGCCATTCCCCTGGTTTATAAATTTTCTGATACTACTGGTACGTAACACACTGGATCATCATAGCATTCGGGCTATTCAATCCCTACTGTGAGGCACTGATTGGAATGAACGGTGTGCGTATTTAGCGAAATAATGGCAGATGAGTGTTGATGGCAATCTGCGGCCTGGCCATCCCAGCTCTGGAACTTTGGACTATTAGGTTGGCACCACAATCTAACCGCAGCACTGTTCGTTAAAAGTGATAAAACGTGCGGCTTTCCATTTGATCGAGTATTTTATATGATAGCATTGCTTTTAATCGTTACATTCATACTTACGTTTTTGTAATGACCTATGTTGATTTCAGGTTAGGTAAACCACAAAGTCAGTCTTTCTGAGAATCCCGTAGCGAAGCACGGGTACATCAGCTAGTAGAGTAATAAATAAGTTACAAGATTGTGAGCAACTGCAAGATGACATCGATAATGTTGTGAGATGGACAATAGGCAATGGTATGTTGATAAATGGAGTTAAAAGTCAGGTTGTAGTTTCACAAATAGGAGTCCTCTGAGTTTTAATTACTGTGTTGATGGGGTGAAAGTTCCTTTGGGGATCATTGTAAGTATCTGGGTGTTAATATAAGGAAAGATCTTCATTGGGGTAATCTCATAAATGGGATTGTAAATAAAGGATGCAGATCTCTGCACATGGTTATGAGGATGTTTAGGGGTTGTAGTCAAGATGTAAAGGAGAGGGCTTATCTCTGGTAAGACCCCAACTAGAGTATAGTTCCAGTGTATGGGACCCTCACCAGGATTACTTGATTCAAGAACTGGAAAAAATACAAAGAAAAGCAGCTTGATTTGTTCTGGGTGATTTCCGACAAAAGAGTAGCGTTACAAAATTGTTGCAAAGTCTGGATTGGGAAGAACTGGGAGAAAGTTGATGAGCTGCTTGACAGTGGTATGTTCCAAGCTGTCAGCAGAAAAATGGCGTGGAATGACATTGGTAGACGAATAAGTTTGAGTGGCGTCTTTAAAAGTAGGAAAGATCACAATATGAAGATAAAGTTGGAATACAAGAGGACAAATTGGGGCAAATATTCATTTATAGGAAGAGGAATTAGGGATTGGAATAACTTACCAAAGGAGATGTTCAATAAATTTCCAATGTCATTGATATCATTTTAAAAAAGGCTAGGAAAGCAACAGATAGGTAATCTGCCACCTGGGCAACTGTCCTAAATGCAGATCAGTATTGATTGATGCCCAAGGTGTCCAGTTAACTGATTGCCGGGGTGAGAAAGATTCCTGATTAACTTGAGCAAATTCACATGTAGGCCTAAATTAAATTAAGTAGTTATGTACGAAATACATGTGTATGACATATGTATTTATAATAATCATGTGACAGCTTGCTGAGGTTTTTATATTGCATACCAGGTACAACGCCGGCCCCTTGGTGTAGGGGTAGTGTGCCTGCCTCTTACCCGGAGGCCCCGGGTTTGATTCCTGGCCAGGTCAGGAAGTTTTACCTGGATCTGAGGGCTGGTTCGAGGTCCACTCAGCCTACATGATTAGAATTGAGGAGCTATCTGACGGTGAGATAGCGGCCCTGGTCTAGAAAGCCAAGAATAATGGTCGAGAGAATTCGTCGTGCTGACCATACGACACCTCATAATCTGCAGGCCTTTGGGTTGAGCAGCGGTCACTTGGTAGACCAAGGGCCTTCAGGGCTGTAGTGCCATGGGGTTAGGTACATTAAACAGTTGAAATCTTGCAACTAAGTTTGATTTTATGGTGAATTACTGAATGAACACTTAGCTGAACTAGATACATAAACATTTGAAATATTGTTTAAGTTACTAACAAACCAATTTCTGAAATAATGTCCTTATGTCGTTACTAACTGTAAAACCCTCCCTTCGTGTTTTTCACTGATTTTTTTCAAAACAAGGAATACTATATCTTATTTTATATCAAAGAGAATGCACAGTCCTGAAACAGAACAATAATAAATACACAATTGTAAATAATTTATTTAAACGAAACATTGTAGCAAAAGATCTTAGAGGTCGACGCTAATTAAGAACTAATATTTAGGGGCCCCATTTTAAACGAAACATTCCAAATTAAGGCTCATCATATCCCATTTAGAAACATTTGTTTAGAGTGTGCTGATGCGTATAGAGCTACACCAGTGCCGCATAGTGAAGGAATATATCAAGCAGCACAAATCATTACACTATATATTGCTATTCGTCGTGGTTTAACACTAACAACTTTGTTATCCTTACTGGGCTTCCATCTCCATGTATTTTCATTACTGCTCCCTAGTCCTGTCTGTTTCCCTAAATGTACCTCCCTATAACCCTTCCAAACAAACCACTTAACTTTTACATATCATTGCAGTTCAAGTGAAGGCCATCTGAGTGTAGATCCCTATTTCCTACCCGTCTATTAGAACCTACAAATCTCACTCCCAGTTTCCCATATACCCACTCCATAATCTCATTTAAATTCCCAGTTACTCTCCAGTCAGTATCCCTTCTACACAGTATTCCACTGACAATAGTCTGTACTCCTTTAAGCTTTTCCTACACTGTCTTAACCAGATCTCATACATTCCCAACTATGTTAATACCTATTCCTGCTTGTTTTACGTTGTTGGTACCAACCTCCTCCTCCTTTCCTTAACATCTGCCTTAACTGAGTTCCTGGATAACATGCTACCTTGCTTCCCTTTCCTCCACACACTTTCCCCATATGCCTAACAATAGAGTCTACCATGACCAGAGCCTCAACCCCATCGACCTCATTAGATCCCCTCCTCTCGTAGTATCCTTCTCACGACAATCAATCAATCAATCAATCAATCAATCAATCAATCAATCAATACTGATCAGCATTTAGGGCAGTCATCCAGATGGTAGATTCCCTAGCTGTTGTTTTCCTAGCCTATTTTTAAATGATTTCAATGACATTGGAAATTTATTGAACATCTCCCTTGATAAGTTATTCCAATCCCTAACTCCCCTTCCTATAAATAAATATTTGCCCCAATTTGTCCTCTTGTTTCCAACTTCATCTTCATATTGTGATCTTTCCTATCTTCTACTCTGTTTCCCTTTCCTGGCACTCCCTTTTCTCTCCTACTCATATATACTGTACTGTTCAGTGTTTAAAGTGTCTGGTAATTGTAAAAATACCACAGTAATTTTTCACCTCTACTCCTTCCTTGTACCTGATGAATATATCTAGAACCATTTGACGGCATCTACAAGTGAACTGGCGATGACCGGCTTGTGCACCGTAGATGATACAGATGTTGATTCCCATAGGGATTCTGAAATATTTGTCCTGAATGAGTAAATTTATAATACCATTATAAATGGTCCGTTATTGGACATTATAAATTTTCCAACTAACTCATTCCTGGTTGCCAGCGTTTCGCCCTCGTGTGCCAGGTTGGGCTCATCAGTTGGTACCTAGCACACCTACCAAGACACTGGCTAGTGCATACCGTGGAGGCCACTGCGTATGCTACTTGGAGCCACCGGCAGTGCCAATGCACTATGAGAGACTTTGTCTCTTTACCAAAAACGCTGGCAACCAGGAATGAGTTAGCTGGAAAATTTATAATGTCCAATAACGGACCATTTATATTGGTATTATAAATTTACTCATTCGGGACAAATATTTCAGATTCCCTATGGGAATCAACGTCTGCCACATCTGATAGCCAAGCAGGCATCAATTTTTGATAAAGAGACAAAGTCTCTCATAGTGCATTGGCACTGCCGGTGGCTCCAGGTAGTCTACGCAATGGTCTCCACGGTATGCACTAGCCAGCTTCTTGGTAGGTATGCTAGGTACCAACTGATGAGCCCAACCTAGCACGCGAGGGTGAAACGCTGGCAACCAGGAATGAGTTAGGTGGAAAATTTATAATGTCCAGTAACAGACCATTTATATTGGTGTTGTGTACCGTAACCAAGGAAGGAAATCTGAATTACTGTATACTTCACAAAAATTTAACAACAGTAAAATAACTACACTGCAGTTATTCTACGTAGGTGTGTCCTAATTATAAAATAACTAGTGTGACTGAAATGATAGAAAAGTTACTCCAAATACGTAAATATAGACAGATTATTATTATTATTATTATTATTATTATTATTATTATTATTATTATTATTATTATTATTATTATTACTGCTACACACAAATAGAAGTGAAAAATGTCATTAAATATTGAAATATCACAAGGACTATACAAGGATTACACAACAAAACTATATACTTAGATAGATTTTTAAAATTATTACTGTAACGTCCTATGCTCTAATAGAAATGAAAACTGCCGTTAAGTTAAGCTGAAATACCAATGTAGCAAGCAAGATATTATCTAATAAAATAACTACACTACAATTCTAATTGTACGTAGGCATATCCTAATTATAACAGGTAAATAGAACTGAAGTTAAAACTAAATAAGTTACATGATACTAGACAAGATTCTTATTCCTTTTTTTTTACATACACATGAACAGAAATCAAAACTGCCCTTAATTGGTTAAGTATCAGAAGTACTGTATAAGGGAGAGAGGTTTTTCTTGCAGTCGCTCACAATCCTATAACTTGTTTTATTGCACTGTACTTCAGTGACATAACCAATATGCTATGAGAAGGCCATGTGCAAAATATTGGCTACATGTTTCTACTGCAAGGCCCTAAAATAAATCCCTGATTTATGCATATAAGTAATAGGAAAGTGAAGCAGGGCTGTCCTGTTGTGCCGCGTTATCATCTGGTCACGTAGGATTCCAGCTTCGATTTTGGCTCCTTGCAGTGGAAATGGGCACATGGGTTAAACGTCACCAAAGTTTCCAGGTAGGTTTCTGCATGAAAAGTGTGATACTATCCTCATGAGTCCACTTAGTTTTCATTGCGATACAGCAAACTGTCTAAAAATGGAACAAGGAAGCGAAACTTATGAACACATTTCTTTGGGATGGTTGTACTTTTTCTTAAACCAATAATAATGCAGATGTGGAGAAATACCAAAACTGTAATGTGATGCACCTGACATTTTGTAGGCTACCATTATTTTAAAATATTAGTGTGCAGCTTTTTATTTTCAATATGAAACATGTTTCATGTTCACATTTTAACATGTTCTCAGTAAAACTTTACTAACTAGTTCTCAAAGGAGAGGTTAAAGGATACGACTTGCACATCATCACAGTTACACTACACAACGCTACCAACTTAGGCCAGGGTAGTGACAAGAACATTGGTCTAGATTGCCTAGGTCCGTTTAGTGACAGGACCATTGGGCTGGGGGTGTTAGCCCCCAGGTTAGGGCTGCAAAGTGGCCCCAAGGCCTCTAGTATTCCCTGTGAGAGTATTGGCTGGTGACAAGCCCATTTGAAAGTTACATCGTGGATACTGAAACTATATCCAGCACACACCATGACATGTCACTTTCTAGCTCCATGGTTTCATTGTTTTCACAGAATGTAGTAGCAGTAGACCACACATGATGCAAGCTGTATCAGAGAAAATAGGAACTGCCCTGGAAATATCTGCATATCAGAGATTGATAAGGTGTAAGTTTTAATTTTTCAATATAAGTAAGACTACTTCTAGGAGAGGGTTGCTGGGTCCCTGGATCTCTCCTGTCCTGTACTTTAGGTATTGTTTCACATTACATTTGCATGATTATCAGCTTTCTAAAAATGTGAACTGGCTAGTAAAGTGTAATCCGTGTTCTTTGCTTCAAGACCAACAACTAAATATACAACATCAATGTGTTATGCTTCCTCTCCCACTCTATTCCTTCTGCATGGGTTACTCACTGGACCAGACATTTATGACTCTGCCTGTGTAGAAGGCCTTTTTTTTTTTTACTAACACTTCACATATCCCACATTCAGGCTTGAAATTACAGCTGTGAATGTAGTGCGTTATATTTCCTGCAATTTGTCTCCATTCCTTTATCTTCACAACCTTCCTGAAAGATTACCTATAACAATAAAGGTATTTACAATAAGATAAAAATGTTGAAAGCCAGAAATGCAGCTCGTATTGATAAGATTTTTTGGGTTTTAATAAAGGCAATGGGTTGGTGTATAGAAAACCATATCTAAAGTAAGTGCTTATTCGATCGCTGTTTGCATGAAGAGTTGCTATAGTAGCCCCAGTGTACAAAGGAAAGGGTGATGAACATAAAAATGGACAACTACAGGTCAGTAAGGTTGACTTGTGTTGAATATAAGCTCTGGGAAAGCATTCTTTCTGATTATATTCAACATTATGCAATTACTAAGTGGTTTGTTAGAAGACAGTTTGGTTTTAGTGGTTATTACAATGAGGCTCAACTTTTAGAATTCTAGCAAAATGTAGTAGATATTTTAGATTCAGGAGGTCAAATGGACTGTATCTCTGTTGGTAGGGTAGATCATGGGTGATAACTGGCAAAAGTTAAGGCTATTGGACTAGAAAAAAAAGTAGTGAAAGAATAGTGAATGAGTGGCTACATTTGTAGTAGTAGTAATAATAATAATAATAATAATAATAATAATGGCGTGTGGCCTCCGGAGAGGCCTGGTGCAGGTCTTTTGATTTGACGCCTGTAGGCAACCTGCGCACTGTGATGAGGATGAAATGCTGGTTAAGACGGCCCATACACCCAGTCCCCATGCCAGGCTAATTAACCAATTATCGTTAAAATTCCCGACCCTGCCAGGAATCGACCCCTGTGACCAAAGGCCAGCACACTAACCATTTAGCCATGGAGCCAGACATTACATTTGTAGAAAATAGAACTCTGAGAATTAGAGTAGGTGAAGGATTATCTGATCCTGTAATGATTAAGAGGGGTGTTCCACAAGGTAGTATACTTGGACCTTTATATTTTATACATACATAAAAGATATGAGGGTTGGGCCCTTTCACACGATCCACTGCTTTCCACGCCACTCCACTCCACCAGAGGTGTGATAAAAGGCCGGTAGCGTTCACACGAGACACTTCATGTGGCGCAACCTCCATCCACTTTTGTCAACAGCAGGCTGCTGTCAACCGGCCTGAAGTGTCTTCCACTCTGGGCGACCGGAAGCTCCCTAAATCAGATTAGTTCGTTCAGACGGTCAACATTGTGTGCGCCACAAGTTCGAAGTTTTTGTTTCAAAATCTCAGTTCCATTCATAGATACTGAAAAGTTAATAATAGAAATACAAAATCGCCCTTGTCTGTGGGATTAACGAACAACAGACTATTCAAATAAAATTAAAGTCTTCAAATGTGGAATGAAGTTTCCCATGAAGTGATTCCACGTTTTGCCAAACTAGACAACTCCAAAGAGAGAGAAGTTGATAACTACAGTAATAGGCTATATGTATAGGCTATGTCTTATATCTTAACTATTTATTCCATATTACAATAACATGGGTCATTGAAAATTAATCAAAGTTTTTTAGCAGTCTTTATTTCAAAAGAACTGCTTTCCGTTAAATTACATAATAACATTTTCTTATTCGGACCGAGCACGATAGCTGCAGTTGCTTAAGTGTGGCCATTATCCAGTATTCGGTAGATAGTGGGTTCGAACCCAACTGTCGGCAGCCCTTAAAATGGTTTGCCGTGGTTTCCCATTTTCACACCAGGCAAATGCTGGGGTTGTACCTTAATTAAGGCCACGACCGCTTCCTTCCCACTCATAGCCCTTTCCTGTCCCATCGTCGCCATAATAACTATCTGTGTCGGTGCGACGTACAGCAACTCGTAAAAAAAAAAATCTTATTCGTGGGAACTACCAGTGTTTTATTTACAGAAGTTAGGTGTAGGTAGCAAGGCCATATTGGTACTTCACTAAATCAGTCCTTCAAACGGTCAACATTGTGTGCGTCACAAGTTCGACGATTTTGTTTCAAAATATCGGCGGAATACATTTTGCTTGCTTCAAGGATTGACAACAATTCAAACAAATTCTCCCTTATACGAAAGTAATTAAAGAACATTTTTGGATCACTGGTACGTTCATCTAGAAGAATGATGAGCTCCTCGTTCTAGGTGATATGAATTCAATGGATGGACCCAATGAACCTTAGTACTCTGCTTTCACCTCAACCTTCTTTTCGTAAGAATATAAATCCCAAGGATAACGTTCACGTCCATGGACCAGATTCAAACCGAGACGCATAATATATGGTGGGGACTAGAAGTTGCCGGCAAGTTGACGGAAGTGGACAGCAAGTGTCTGAGAAGTGGAGTGGAGTGACGTGGCATGGCGTGGAAAGCAAGTGGACCGTGTGAAAGGAGCCTGATTGTCAGGGTTAAGCTCTGTTTTATGAATTTCAGATGCCCTTCATGAAGCCAACCCTTTGTGGGAGCATTTACTTACTATTGCATGTTTCTGTGGTGGCTAGTCATGTGAAATGTTGTATCTAGGGGAAGGTGTATTAGGATGATCACAAACACCCAGTGTCCAAGCTAGAAGAATTAATCAAACCTGGTTAATATCCTCAACCTGTCCTTGAAATGAATACCAATACATTGATAATTAATCCTGGGAGTCAGACTTCCAGATATACTTCAGAGCTTGAAATAAACATTCTTAAGAGAATTTCCAATCATTTAAAGCAAAGAATGGAAGTAAGTGATTCATTTTTTTTAAGAAAAATATTCCATTTTAAGTGTCTCAAGTTTTCCAGTGTCCTACCAGATTTCATCCAGAATAGTTGTTGCCCATTCATGCTCATAAATAAAAAATTAATTATTTTTAAACAGTTTCTGATGATCACTAAACAGATTCATTATTTTGAATTTTCCTTAGAATAATTGCATTTTGTAAAACCCTTACATGTGTCAGCCAGTTAACAAAAGGCCACTCTCTGACTCAGAAGCAGGAAAATAAATAGTTGCAAGGGGAACTTCTAGCCTGAAGGAAGCTCAACAGATGTAGGCTTACAGATTCAGAGCTACGGTAATTGGAAGAAAAACACAACAGGTAATTTTTCCAAGCATACACATTGTACTCATTTTTGTTTGTCCTACTTTCACCTTTGCAGTAAATAAATGGAGAAATGGAGCGAAGTTAGTTTAAAATCGCATTCGGACATCACAGGTTTCAGCATATCATTTTGACTGCCAATTAACTTATTAGCTGTTAATGGTCATAGTTTGATAATGATCTTGCACGTTAGGTACTTATTTCAACATTACAACACACCCACAAGTTTAATGGAAACATATTATAAACTTTATAAATTGCTTTATTTTTTTAATAATTTATATTTATTTCCATGAGGTGTTATAGTTTATTGGAGTATGAAGATGAATTGATTTTAAACTGATTTTATGCAACAGTATGTGTATGCAGGCCTAAGTAGACATAATAAAATAATTAAATTTGTTGCATAACAATATTTATACATTTATTTGTGTACAGGATTGATGAAATATTAACCTTTTCTTACCAAAGTTTATTCTATATGAATGGAAAGTATAATACTCTTTCCCGTTTTAAAAAGTATGTATCTCAAAACTGGTATGAAGAAATGATTGCTTACAGCATTATGATAAAAGACAACATTTGGTATTTAAGGAAAAAATGTCATCTACACAGTTTTCGAACAAAATGATTCATGATAGACTTGAAGAATGAAGTAAAAATGGTAATATAGGTTAACACCTTGAGTGCCACGTGAGACCAACGTTGACTCACAGAGCTTAATGCCAGTCGGGCCGCGTGAGTCCGCTGTGGACTCACGCGCACTCTCCAAGTCTCAGGCCCCGTGGTACCATACTGTCATCACACTTGACATTTAAACGTATGTTAAATGAAAGTAGGTGGCCAGTACGTCATGAATCTACTCTTGGCCTGTTCATTTGCGAGTCCGATGTGGCACAACGTAGCCTGGACGTCACTGTAATATATCGACCACAATAAATAAATTATGATGATATTTTTATTGTTTTCAGATCGTGTCATGTGTACAAATAACAAAAGATTATACTGTACAGTGTACTCATTGTTCATTGTCTCATATCAGGGTCTACAGACGAATTGAAAATATAGGGCATAAAAATTACATGAACTTTCTAGAAAAAATATTTGTAACTTTGTGTCATTCTCAATCACACCACAAATTGGTACACTTCTTGCATATGAATTTAAAGTATAACAAATGAGACTTTCTGAAGAAATATAATTCAAACTGTGTTTCACAATCTCACTACAAATTTGTGCACTTTGAAGAAACAGTCCAAACAGAAGAAATTTTCACAGGCTGATCATTTGAACTTAGACTGCAGAGTCTTCTTCATGGCATATTGCCTTCCTGATTCCCGATGGATCTCTTCATAACACTTACTGCATTTTCGTCTTCCCTGCCAGCCTACATCATCCAGTCGGTGGGGTAATACCCATTTTTTGGTACTTGTTGGGGAATGTGAAGATCTTCGATACTGTTCAACAATGTCCTCTTTGAACTGGGTAACAGATATACTCTTATTCCCAAGTTGATTTGAAATATATATGGCATTTACTATACTTGTGTCGATCAATATCTCAATAGCCATTTTTCTGTACCATTTTACTCCCCGTTTCAGGGAAGTACTATAGCTCTTTTTATGATCTGGTAAATGAATGTACGGTTTGCATTTGTTATACTCTATAACACTCCATGACTTTTGCATTCACCATCCCTCCTCCGAATAGTGACCGTCTCACCAGTGTGTTTAGTTGTCAAAATTAACATATCTTTTTTACCATGTGATTTCTGAACAACCACACCAGTGATACTTTTACGGGCTCTTGTCTCTCCTCTTGCTAACTTGCTTTTAGTAACATCGGTTGGATTATACTTCCGGTTAGATTTCAATGTTCCAAAGATATGAGTTTTATTCTTTAGTAGTTCATCAGCTAATGAGACAGACGTATACCAGTGTGTCAGGAAGGTGAAAACTGTGCTAGGATACGTGGTGACACATTGGTCTCACGCGGCCTATACAACTGGAAGGTAGTGTCAGTGGCCGCGTGAGACCAATGTGTCACCACAATTTCAACACAATGTTATGACTACAATTTTGGCCCAAGATGACTAAAAGGTACTTTTCTGTAATAAGATGCGCTATTTTATACTCTATAGTAAAAAAAGAAAGAATGGCCTGGATGGAATTTTTTTTCACTGCATATGTGGCACTTAAGGTGTTAAACGAGTCAAAATTTGTGAATTGTCCCCATATTTCACCAACAGTACCCAAATGCAAAAATTATATACTTCAATAGTAGTAAATTAAATTTATTTTGGCTATTTGGAAATTCAGAATATTGTAAAAATTATAAACAAATGATTCTTTATGCAGTGTTAATTTTTTTTTTGTCTAAGTACAAGTTGTAAATTAATAAAATTCATATATAATCTATAAACAAGGACAAATTATTAAATATGACACATGAGTGGCATAATTTTAAATAAACATACAAAAAATTTAATGTTGTCAAGTTGCTATAAGTTTTTAAAAATTGTATCAAACATGTAAACAGCTTTTAATTATAATGTAAAAGGAAGATTTGATTTCCTCCATTTTTTAAACAAATTACTGAACTCTTTGTCTTGCACTGCTCACTCGCAATACACAGTAGTATGCGGAACGTACTAGACCGCTGTGACTTTACCTTTCCACTTAACCCGTTGAGTTGTAAATGGTACTGCTCTAAAGATGTTTCAAACTTTTTTCAATTAAATCTATTTCATACATACATACATACATTATCATTATAGACTGTTATGCCTTTCAGCGTTCAGTCTGCAAGCCTCTGAGAATTTACTAAACGTCGCCACAATCCTCGATTTGCAACTAGTGTTGTGGCCTCATTTAGTTCTATACCTCTTACCTTTAAATCGTTAGAAACAGAGTCTAACCATCGTCGTCTTGGTCTCCCTCTACTTCTCTTACCCTCCATAACAGAGTCCATTATTCTCCTAGGTAACCTATCCTCCTCCATTCGCCTCACATGACCCCACCACCGAAGCTTCATCCATCGAGCTCATTCGTAAATTAGCCTTTATCTCCTCATTCCGAATTCCCTCCTGCCATTGTTCCCACCTGTTTGTACCAGCAATCATTCTTGCTACTTTCATGTCTGTTACTTCTAACTTATGAATAAGATATCCCGAGTCCACCCAGCTTTCGCTCCCATAAAGCAAAGTTGGTCTGAAAACAGACCGATGTAAAGATAGTTTCGTCTGGGAGCTGACTTCCTTCTTACAGAATACTGCTGATCGCAACTGCGAGCTCACTGCATTAGCTTTACTACACCTTGATTCAATCTCACTTACTATATTACCATCCTGGGAAAACACACAACCTAAATACTTGAAATTATCGACCTGTTCTAGCTTTGTATCACCAATCTGACATTCAATTCTGTTGGATTTCTTACCTACTGACATCAATTTAGTCTTCGAGAGGCTAATTTTCATACCATACTCATTGCACCTATTTTCAACTTCCAAGATGTTAGACTGCAGGCTTTCGGCACAGTCTGCCATTAAGACCAAGTCGTCAGCATAGGCCAGGCTGCTTACTACATTTCCACCTAACTGAATCCCTCCCTGCCATTTTATACCTTTCAGCATATGATCCATGTAAACTACAAACAGCAAAGGTGAAAGATTACAGCCTTGTCTAACTCCTGTAAGTACCCTGAACCAAGAACTCATTCTACCATCAATTCTCACTGAAGCCCAATTGTCAACATAAATGCCTTTGATTGATTTTAATAATCTACCTTTAATTCCATAGTCCCCCAGTATAGCGAACATCTTTTCCCTCGGTACCCTGTCATATGCTTTCTCTAGATCTACGAAACATAAATACAACTGCCTATTCCTCTCGTAGCATTTTTCAATTACCTGGCGCATACTGAAAATCTGATCCTGACAGCCTCTCTGTGGTCTGAAACCACACTGGTTTTCATCCAACTTCCTCTCAACGACTGATCGCACCCTCCCTTCCAAGATGCCTGTGAATACTTTGCCTGGTATACTAATCAATGAGATACCTCGATAGTTGTTGCAATCCTTCCTGTTCCCTTGCTTATAGATAAGTGCAATTACTGCTTTTGTCCAATCTGAAGGTACCTTACCAACACTCCACGCTAATTTGACTACTCTATGAAGCCATTTCATCCCTGCCTTCCCACTATACTTCACCATTTCAGGTCTAATTTCATCTATTCCTGCTGCCTTATGACAATGGAGTTTATTTACTATCCTTTCCACTTCCTCAAGCATAATTTCACCAACATCATTTTCCTCCTCCCCATGAGCTTGACTTAGCAACACCACCATGATGATTTCCTTTTACATTGAGATGATGTTCAAAATATTCCCTCCACCTCTCCAGTGATTCCCTGGGATCTGTTATGAGTTCACCTGAATTACTCAAAACACTGTTCATTTCCTTTTCCCTCCCTTCCTAAGATTCTTTATTACTGTCCAGAAAGGTTTCCCTGCTGCTTGACCTAGCCTTTCCACGTTATTACCAAAATCTTCCCACGACTTCTTTTTGGATTCAACAACTATTTGTTTCGCTCTGTTTCTTTCATCTACGTACAAATCCCTGTCTGCCTCGGCCCTTGTTTGGAGCCATTTCTGATAAGCCTTCTTTTTACGTTTACAGGCTGCTCTCACTTCATCATTCCACCAAGATGTTCGCCTTTTCCCATCTTTACACACAGTTGTTCCTAGGCATTCCCTTGCTGTTTCTACTACAGCATCCCTGTATGCCACCCATTCACTTTCTATATCCTGAACCTGCTTACTGTCTACTGTTCGAAACTTCTCACTAATCATATCCATGTACTTCTGTCTAATTTCCTCGTCCTGGAGATTTTCTACCCTTATTCGTTTGTAGACAGATTTCACTTTCTCTACCCTAGGCCTAGAGATACTTAGTTCACTACAGATCAGAAAATGGTCTGTATCATCGAAAAATCCCCGAAAAACTCGTACATTCCTAAAAGATTTCCTGAATTCAAAGTCTGTTAAGATATAGTCTATTATGGATCTGGTACCCCTAGCCTCCCATGTGTAGCGGTGAATAGCCTTATGCTTGAAGAATGTATTCGTAACAGCTAAACCCATACTAGCACAGAAGTCCAGCAAACGCTTCCCATTCCCATTAGCTTCCATATCTTCCCCACATTTACCAATCACCCTTTCGTATCCTTCAGTTCTATTCCCAACTCTCGCATTGAAATCGCCCATTAGCACTATTCTATCCTTGCTGTTGACCCTGACCACGATGTCACACAATGCTTCATAAAACTTGTCAACTTCATCCTCATCTGCACCCTCACATGGTGAATACACGGACACAATTCTTGTCCTAATTCCTCCCACTGACAAATCTACCCACATCATTCGCTCACTTACGTGCCTAACCGAAACTATGTTTCGTGCAATGGTATTCCTGATAAAGAGCCCTACCCCAGACTCTGCCCTTCCTTTTCTAACACCCGTCAAGTACACTTTATAATCTCCTATCTCTTCCTCCTTTTCTCCCCTTACCCGAATATCATTTACTCCTAGCACATCCAGATGCATCCTCTTTGCTGACTCAGCAAGTTCTACCTTCTTTCTTCCATAAGCCCCATTAATATTGATAGCTCCCCATCGAATTCCATTTCGTTCGCCATGTTGTTTCCAAGGAGTCCCTCGCCTGTCAAATGGGAGTGGGACTCCATTACTCCCATAGGTCCGAGGCTTGCTTAAAGTGTTCTGAGCTCGGTAAATTCATGAAACAGGATGCTGCCCTACTTGCAAATAGTCCAAGTGAGGATCTCTCCTCTAACGGGTTATGGACCACCAGTGAATTGTGTAGTCCTAGCCGCCTGAGCACAAGGAGGGCCACGACTCAGAATATGTCCGAGATGCCCACTCCCATTCCATAGCAACTGGTAGTCCGACTCTCAGGACCACTTACTAGGCCAATCAGCCGTTGCCCATGGTTCACGAACTAGGACGTGACTACAGTAACCCACAAACATGAACCAACTAAAAAAATAGCATTTTTATTTGCTGATGGTGGTGATTATTCCTTTAAGAGAAGGGTCAACTCTGCAACGTTTGCCTTTGTAGTGAAACTGTTGATGCTACTAGTTGCTGTCATTGGAGGGTTGGGTTCAGTTCCTGGTACTGCCAGAGATTTAAAAATGGCAAGATGGCTGGTATGAGGTTAAAATGACACATGTAGCTCAGTTCCATTGAGGGTGTGTCTGAAAAGAGTTCTACCACCTTGGGACGAGTACACAAGTTTTGTCTAGCTCCATGGCTAGCATACATGGTAGAACTCGATAACTGCAGTCGCTTAAGTGCGTCCAGTAATCAGGAGAGAGTGGGTTCGAACCCCACTGTCGGCAGCCCCGAATATGGTTTTCCGTGGTTTCCCATTTTCACACCAGGCAAATGCTGGGGTGGTACCTTAATTAACGCCACAGCCGCTTCCTTCCCATTCCTAGGCCTTTCCCATCCCATCATCGCCATAAGACGTGTCGGTGCGACGGAAAGAAAATTGAAGGGGGATAAAAAGCATACATGGTCATCATGATGGCCTTTGATCCAAGGAATGCCGGATTCAATTCCCAGCTGGGTCAGGTATTTTAACCTTCATTGGTTAATTCTTCTGGTTCAGGGATTGGGTATTTGTGCCGTCTTCAGCATTAGAATTCATCTTGGGTAGGGACCCATCCTCTCAGATGTGCAGGTCACCTATAGGACTTCATCTCAAAAGACCTGCACCAGTCCTCTCCATAGGCCATACACCATTATTTGTTTATTTAGATCGATTCTCCCAACTGTTATGGTTACACAAGCTGTCTGCTTCTCTTTCTTAGGCTTACACCTTACATTGTAACCTAAGGTTTTACTGCTTCATGCTCCTTTTTAGCCGTTCTTCCGCTGAGATGTTCCACGGTTTAATAGGTTCTTTCTCTGGACCATCCCTCAAACCTGCAACTTTCTTCCTATAGATGGTCCTCTCCATTATGTTGTCTGGTCTTATATCATTTACTACCCTCATGTCTTTGTGCTCTTTGTTCAGCCAGTAGAAATGAGATTTCCATTTTTCCTGGAAAGCGAGCAGTTTAATATTTTATTAGGTGGCATGGTTAACTCAGTGGCTTAGCTGCTGGCTTCCCATCCGGAAGCCTGAGGTTTGAATCCTCGTCAATCGTGAGTCGAGATTTTCATCTCAGTTACAGTAGTCTCGATTATCCGACTTAAACGGGACCTGGAGTACGTTGGATCACCGAAAATGTCGGATAATACGGAATAACTTTGAAAATGAACTAAAACAAACAGGAAGGCTATAGTGTATTATGTACTATGTTTTACGGGACTCTATTTATTGACTTATTAATTCAATTGTACAGTAGATGCAGTACTCTTTTCTTACTACGCCTGTAACCAGGTGCAGACGTCTTGGCTTGGGCTGCAAGAGTTTTGATGTCAGCATCTTGAAATTCAGCCCAGTCTCAACACAGTTAAAAATCTGATCACCGGTCAATCCTTCAGCAAGAATTATTTCTTGAAATTGTCTTTTAAATTCCACAACCTCATCGGATTTAGCTGACAGTTTTTCTCCACAGATATTAAGCTGCCCAATATCGTACCGTTTTTTCCACCGATCAAGCCACCCAGCACTGGCAGTAAAATTAGGGTACCTTTAGTAAACTCCTTCTGGATATACACCGCCATTTCTTGAAGAATGGGACCAGATATTGACAAGCCTTTTTCCTGGTTTTTAGTGAACCAAAGAAATAGTGCTTCACTTACTTTTTCGTACTCACATTTTTCATTGTTTTTTTTTTTTTCTTTCTAATTTTCAGTGCATCACTTGTTGCTCTCGTAGAGCACCACTTTTCAATTTATTCCCTCGTATGTTTCCAGTCTCCCACTGTAACACGTCCAACATTTTTTGGAGAGTTTCCCGTTTGTCCAGTCTCTTTAACCCACTCTACTTGTCTTCCACAGAAACAATCACTTTCTTACGTTTACTCGCCATACTCACAGAGGATATGAAAACTACTGTATAACATCCGCACCCAACCAATACTACACCCCGTGTCCCAGAATTGCAGCCACCTAAAGTTCAAATTAAGACTACCAGTGTCGGATAACACGGAGTGTCGGATAAGCAAATGTCGGTTGAGCGAGACTCTACTGTATCACCTGGTGTCAGGAAGGGCATTAACAAGTTGCTTTACATTGCATTATTATTATTATTGTTGTTGTTGTTGTTGTTACGGGGTTACCCGTGGAGCAGAAAGAGGTGAAAGAAGGTGCCGGGGTGAATGGGTCTATCTACAATATCAAAATGAATTTAAAACTTGAACGGAAGGTTATATTTCCTAAATAAAAAAAAAAAAAAAAAAAAAAAAAAAAAAAAAAAAAAAAAAACCAACAATTCAACAAATAATATGTCAGGTACAAAAGCAATCTTGAAACAAGACTAGGAAAGTCCAAGATTAGGGATTTTTACAGATTCTGGGCTTCAAGCCCCTAGTTTTACAATTTTACAAATGGAAGTGGTATTATCTAGTCAAGGGCAGAAATCCCCTAATTCAAGAGCACTTGCTCCCTAAATTACAACATATATATATAGCCTCCCAAAGGCACACTTTACTGTTACAAAACTTTGAAAAGAGCTTACAGGCTCTCAGTTTATTCCAGCCTACTCAAGGCAGCATCAAAACTTGCAATCTCTGGCCTCTCAAGGCACCACTTACAAATAGAAAATAATTTTATACAGGGGTATCTAGTACCCAACCTACAGGGCCTTTGCGACAGAGAACAGGTTAAATAAACGGTCTGAACACAAACTGAATGGAGGCGTACACTGCTCTCCAGATAATGAAATACTAAAAACCTACAGGGCACTAGGCCAATGAAACAGGGGCTAATCCCAAGCTACTTGAGGTGGCTCGCATGGAAATAACGGTAATACATTACAGGAAAAAAGGTTGCTAAATCGCAGACACCTCAAACTAAGATGAAGGGGACCTCGAGAGGGTAACTCACTCTCTATCCCCAATTTACAGTTAAAGATTTTATGAAATTTTTACTTTAGCCAAAAGAAAAGTTACATTTTAGAAAAGTAGGTTACATAGTAAAAATTCGGACCTTCCCCCTCGGAATAATTTGCGGAGGTAGCAAGAAAGAATGAAGTTATGTAGCCATTACCTTATAGATGTTCTGCTGCTGACAAAAGAGGCCGCCCACCTCCTGCTTAAACACACACACTTAGAAAGATGATGATCAATTGGCAAGGAAACGTGAAAAGCCGCAGTTTATAAACCCTCAGGGAAGGTTCGAGGTCATTCAAGACTAATCAGGACACACCCTTTTAATTTTTATCGGCCGATTCAAAGTGAACAAGAAATGCGGGATTGTTTGAAAATTAATTACAAAAATTAGTTATTGGCTAGATTCAAAACTGGCAGAAAGAAAAGGAAGTATTGCCAACCCAAAAATAAATGAACATAGATCAGTTATGGAAAACCTAAGAATATAAAACTTCTTTAAATTATAAGTTCTTTCACTTTGCACCAGAGTGCATGATCATAATTTTTAGTAGTGTCATCTGTAGAAAAATGTCCAAACTTCTTGACGTATAGCAAAACAAGACAAGGAGAAATTCAGTCAGTTTAGGCAACTTCACAAATAACAAAATTACTTAACATTTCAGTGGTGACATCTTCTGATTAAAGTTCCATCTTGTTGTGTTATCAGTTTCACTTTTTGACCGATAGAGGAGTTCATAAGGCACTGATTTTGAATTCGCGGCGTTGAGGTGTACCTCCCAGTACTACTATTATTATTATTATTATTATTATTATTATTATTATTATTATTATTATTATTATTATTATTATTAGGCAACCTGTCTCTATTAACATTAATCAGGGAAATATCGAAGATGGGTGACCTTCGAAGAATGAAGGCATCGGAAAAAAACGGGAAAATCCACCAACGGGGGTACAAGTGAAAGACTTCCTAGGCCTTCCAAACCTAATAACATCAGGGTCAGGAAGAGAAAAAGTGTTGACCAAGGGTAGTCAGATAGGAAAAATGAAAGTGAGGAGTCTGACACAAGTAAGCGGAAGCCATGCCAAACTCAATTAGGGGAATTAGGGGAACCGTAGTTGCCAACATACTCCCAAATTGAGAACCCCAGGTCCCCCTTGTAGTCACCTGTTACTATGAAAGGCAGAGGATACCGTGGGTGTATTCTACCACCTTCATCCACAGGGTTTTTTATTACTACTGTAGCTTTTGTTTTTAGAGCCCCCCACCGTGAACAAATTTCTGGGTACGGCCTTGCCGTCACCAGCCTTTTTAATGCTTGTATAAAGGAGGCTTTGAATTGTGTACCTGAAAATTGACACTGGGTCATTATTCATGGGAAGAAAATAGATATGCTTCATGATGCTAATTATATGGTTATTTTAGGGGAAGATGTGCCAGTGTCACAAATGCATTACAAAACCTGGAGAATATCATGAGAGAAGATTTGAACCTAAAAATTTACAAAGAGAAAACAAAAAAATGCTGGTGTGTAGTAAACAAACTCCATGAATGAACAAACATCAAATTCAATGGGAAAACCCTTGAAGAAGTGGGAGAATTTATGTATTTGGGAAGTAAAATAAAAAATATAGGAAGAGTACAAATGTGGCTGTACATAGGATTCATCAGGCAAAAGTAGCCTGAAAAGAAAAGGAAAGCCTTGCTTGCCTCACAAAACATTAGCCTTGAAATTAGGAAGAAATTGATGAAAATTTTTGTGTGGACCATTGCTCTCTCTGGTTGCATATCCCGGACAGTAAAAGAACAATAGAAAGAAAGTGATTAGAGGCACTAGAAATTTGGTGTTACATACACTTGCCATTGGACAATTTGGTAAACAAGACTACAAATGAGGAAATCCTTTAAAGGATTGGAAGAAAGGAAAACATTTGGGGAAGCCAAAGAACAGTACATGGTGAAATTTAATAAGGAGGCACCAAATAAAAGAACAATGTTAACTGTCTTTGACAAGTTCTGTTGTATGGGATCAGTCTTCTGTCGACAAAAGGGACATCAAGAGAGTGCCCCAGAACTTTCCCCACAAGAATCATGGACGACTTCTCCAACAGCTTATACAGTTCCCAAAGCATAGTCTGTGATGAACATCACTGCAAGAGCAATAGGTCTATTTGGTGGAGGTTTAAAGAGCTGGGTGAGCTTGCCCAATTAAGCTTTTAGTAATGCAGTTGAGTGTTGTTCATGATGTGTGAGGATCCAGGTTTTAGGTGAAAGCCGTATTCACTTTGATGGCTATATCAACCTACAAACAACTTGGTTTTTAGGGTTTGAACAGCCTGATGTTGTTATACAGAAACCACTACATAATGTGCAGGTTACGATTTGGTGCATTGCGTTCGGTCATGGAATGTTTGGCCCTTATTTCTTCGATGGTGCTTCACAGTATCCAGAAAATGTGGACCAGGTTGTCTACAGAGACCTCATTATCACCCTATTCATGCTAGATTTGTACCATTTTTTGATGCACTAGAAACTTACCCCTTCAACAACACAACAACAATGGACACAGAGAGCTGTAGCCCATACTGCAAGGGAGTCCCTTACCCTTTTGTAATGACACTTTTGAGATTGTAGAAACAAGTGGCTTTGGACAGTTGGAAATTTCAAATCATTGTAAATAATTCAAGAAAAATATTGGTAATGTAAAAATTGTCTCAACATTTTGGGCCTGACTTAGGCAACAAATTTTATAGAGAAAATACCATATCTGGACTTGGTTTTCTTTTTAAATCTAAAATCCTGTGTCCAATGTCACCAGTTCGAAAGCATTTGAAGTAACATTTTCTTCTTACAATTAACTTACGTTCTCGTTCTTAGAAACAGTGAAACAAGTGTATTTATAAGCATTACCATATTCAAAGAATATGTTATAAAATATCAGTAGTTTGAAATAATATTATTTTTTATCATAGATAAAGAGGGCTTCACCAGTATAGTCATCTCCTCTACCTGGACATTATCCTTATATCCAATAATACATACTGCTGACTGAATACTTCTGCTTTCTGTAAATGTCCTTTTTGGAACCATTTCTGTCTTTAAAAGAATCAAAATCTCTTTATTTGCAAATGAGGTGCCCACCTCGGTGGCAAATGGTACACTAAAATACATTATTGTCAAGCACTAAATATTAAATTAACAAGTGAACAAAATTTTCCTATAATACAATATTATACAGTTTATGCTAACAATTTTTTCTATTAAACACACAGCTCATCCTTAGTAAATTTATATTGTTTACAAAATTCTACTAATAATATCTCCTGAACTACTTACAAATATAGTCAACTGATATACTTTATGTGGAATTACTTCAAATGATACTGTACAACTGGTATAAGATTAAAATTTACATTGCATTTATTTACTTTTTTCTTTTTTCCTTTACCCATACTGGAACCTAAGTAGCATAACGACCTGCTGCATCTTAACCAGAGCCCCTTTTGCCACCACTTTTCAGAGTTCCTGAAGGGCCTTCACAGCTACCGTAGCGGTCCCAGGGCCCTCGAAGTCCCCACTGTACTTCACCCCTACAGGCAGTCCCCTACTTTGGCTGTCCAAACTCCTTAGACTAGGGGATGGAATTAATTTATTCACACACATTTTTTATTTACATTAACCTGCACTGGTCGAATGCCCTCTAACATTTCATTTATTTTCTCTGTTGCTGTTTATTCTCTTCTTGAATATCTGTACAGATTTTGGAAAAGGATCAAACACTACCCCTGGTAAACTATTCCACTCCTTTACACCCTTCCCAATGATTGAAAATTTACCCCAATCGCTTCTACTAAAATTTCTTTTAATTTTACATTTGTGGTCAGTCCTGCCGATATAATTATTTTCCAACTGAAGCCTCTCACGGATATCTCCCCATGCTGCTTCTCCTGTATAGGCTCTATATAACCCTATAAGTCTAGTTTTCTCCCTTCTCTTACTTAAAGTTTCCCACCCTAGTTCCTTTAACATTTCTGATACACTACTCTTTCTCCTGAAATCCCCTGTTACAAACCTTGCTGCTTTCCTCTGCACACTGTCTATTTCTTTTATTAGGTATTCTTGGTGAGGATCCCAAACACTGTTTGCATATTCCAATAATGGACGAACCATACTTAGGTAACTTTTCTCTTTTAATTCTTCGTTGCATCCTTTTAAGTAGCCTCATTATGACATGTAACAATCTGTATGCTTTCCCAACAATGTCATCCACATGACCCTTCCAGTGCAAATTACTTTCAAATTTTACACCTAAGTATTTGCACTTGCCATCTTTTGGGATAACTACCCCATCCAAAGTATATTCAAATTCAGTTTTATAACTCCTGTTTGTAAATGTTGTAACAGTTGATTTGCCTCCATTAACCTTTATATTATTCTCTTCAACCCATTGTTGGATACTCTCAAGGTCCCTTTGTAATTCTGAACAATCCCCAATGGTATTTATTTCCCTATAAACAATTATGTCATCTGCATACAACCTTATTTTTTGATGTTATATTATACCCTAAATCATTTACGTATATTAAGAAAAGTAACGGACCGATTATACTACCCTGTGCAATTCCCTTCCCAACTTTCTCTTCCTGCGATACGTTATTTCCTACTTTGACTTTCTGAACCCTTGAATTTAGAAATGTTTTCACCAACGTGTAACCCTTACGTCCAGTCCTATTCCCTCCAATTTCTTTAATAATATTCCATGTTCCACTCTATCAAAGGCTTTGGAAAGATCTATGGCTATGCAATCTAACTGGCCTCCTGAATCCAATTGATCTGATATGTCCTGCTGAAATCCCACCAGTTGTGCCTCACAAGAAAATTTCTTTCTAAATCCATACTGGCTCCTCATGAACCAATTTTTATCATAACATATCCCTCTGATGTACTTTGATATTAAACTCTCCAGTATTTTACAAACTATACTGGTCAGGCTGATTGGTCTGTAGTTTTCTGGTTTCCTTTTATCTCCCTTTCCTTTATAAATTGGTATTATTATAGATTCCTTCTATTCCTTTGATATTACACTATTATTTATGTCATAGTCAAAGAGAAATTTTAAATAAGGCACTATGTACCACCCCATTGTCTTTAATACCTCCCCAGTAATTTGATCACTTCCTGCAGCTTTTCCTTGCTGAAGCAGTTGGATTTCTCTGAAAATATCTGCGTTTGTGAATGAGAAGCTTCTTGTTTCCCTCTGTCTCTCTGTCTCTCTATCTTCTGTTTCGGTTTCCAACTCTGGACAATCATCTACTGAATCTCTAAATTCCCTACTAAATAGGTTTGCTTTCTCAGTATCTGTTAAATAGTGTTCACCCCCTTCTCCCACCATTGTAGGAATTTGGATTCCTTTTCCTTTTTGATTCCTGATATATGAATACAGCTTTTTCCATTTCCCTTTGTGGTCATTACCCTCTTGAAGTATGCCATTCATATAATTCTCTTTTGCTTCCTTTTTCACTCTATTCAGTTCCCTCATTAGGTGTTTTCTAGTTTCTCTACTCTCCCTACCCTCTTTGATTTTCCTGTTTACTATTCTACATTTTCTTTTTAATTTTCTTATTTCCCTTGTATAATAAACAGGGTCTGAGGTCATTTTACCCTTCTTAACAGGTACAAATCTCTTCTCTCCTTCCCAAATGATTCCTTTGAATTTAGCCCAAAGTGTATCCACATTTCTCCCTTCACTTATCCAACAACTGAATTGTGATTTAAGGTAAGTCCCAAATTCATCGACTTTAGTTTTTCTGTACAATTTCTTGTCTTGTGTGACCCTTTTATTAAGCCTTTTTGGTACCAGTCCTACATCCATTATTACAGCCTTATGGTCACCTATTCCTTCAATTACCTCAGTTTTATCAACAATTTCCCATGGTTTAATCAAGAATACATCTAGTAAGTTATTGAGACGAGTTGGTTCTTGTACTACGTGTGTAAATCCTCCCTCCCAGATTAACTTATTTGCCAGTTTCTGTTCATGGGCTTCACTTGTAGCTCCATTCCATTCAACTTCAGGCAAGTTTAGATCTCCCCCAATTATTACATCATTATTATTGTTTTTATGAGTATATTTTCTCAAATATTTCAACGTCCCTTTCCTCTCTTCCTGGCCTGTATGTTCCTATAATTCCCACCTCCATCATATTATCACAAATTAATTTTATCCCTAATATTTCATCCCTTTCATCGGTAAACCATTCATGTGAACAATAAGTTTCCTTCACCAGAATAAACACCCCCCCTCCCTTTTTATCTCCTCGGTCTCTACGATAGACTGTGTACCCTTCTGGAAATACTTCTCTGTTACCCACCCCTTCTCTTAACCACGATTCCACTCCTATCACCACATCAGTCTCATAAGATTCCATTAATGTACCGAATTTTAATTGTTTATTTACTACACTCTGACAGTTTACCAAGAGCAATCTCAGACCCCCTTCCTCCCTAAAACTTGACTGTTGCAATTGGTTAACTTGAAATTCCTTACTTTCCTGAGTTTCATTTTCTAGTTGGCTGAGCCAACTTGAAGTACGGCTGGCTCTTTCTACTAGTTTTCCTGGTCAGTATTATAACTCAAGGGAGTTGCCTTTTTTACAGTACATATCTTAAGATTAATAAAATCTAGAACAATATTTGCTATCTTTTGTTTACCTGAATTGTTTAGATGAAGGCCATGCTTTGTGTGACAGTGTCTCTCGAAACTGCTACTATCAATTACCTGGGTATTCCGAAAATGTTTACAAATTTTAACCATATCTGTATTAACTTTGTCCATTTCAATGTTCACACACGAGTCTCTAATCAAAGTACTTACGGTAGTGGCAATTGAAAATTAACAATGTTAAAAAAAGGAAAAATGTTTCACCTTTTCAATACAATAACACTGTTGCACGAATCAGTGTAGCAACATATTTAATTTATTAAGGGACCGGTTTCGACATCTGTTCATGTCATCATCAGCCTACACAAAAAAAAAAGGCAAGAAGTTAACACAATGGTAGCACTTATGACACTTTTCTTGAATTAAAAATAGAAGTTCATGTAGAGGTTCTATTTTTAATTCAAGAAAAGTGTCATAAGTGCTACCATTGTGTTAACTTCTTGCCTTTTTTTTGTGTAGGCTGATGATGACATGAACAGATGTCGAAACCGGTCCCTTAATAAATTAAATATGTTGCTACATTGATTCGTGCAACAGTGTTATTGTATTGAAAAGGTGGAACATTTTTCCCTTTTTAACATTGTTACTATTTGTTCAATACGGATCAGTTATGAAGTTTTTAACTTTAAATTGAAAATTAGAAGTAGGCGGGGCTAAAAAATGTACAGAAAATAAAACGTACACAGGTTTGTGATATATAGCGGAGCAGGGGATATGTACATTTTTAAAAAGGTACAAAATGGTAAATTTTTTAATGTTCTCTGAGCGAATTTTGACAGCGAGGTAAAGATTGACAGTTCACCAACTTAAGTGTGGTAATAATAGTTTTTCTGCCTTTGATTCAATACTATACAATAAAACTTTTGCCAAAGGAAAAATATTACAAATGTATTACAATTAAATAGAACTATGACGAGATTATACAATTAAAAATATTTGACTACACACTAAGAAACTAACAGACACTAAAGAAACTGCTTGACCTTGGAAAAGAATATACCCCTGCTACCCTTCCTCACAGCACATGTAAAATCTCCACTGTTTGCTGTGGCGCTATATAAATCGGTTAGTCGCGACAACATTTTCTGCATATTATCGATAATATGTTTTTTTAATAATTAAAGAATATCCTGCTACAGTAATGGACTAGACCATACTGCCAGCAACTCAGCGCCGAGTGTTGGGCGGCAGAAAATAACCTTACACCCTAAGGGAATCAGCGGCTTTGGGCGGATGAGCTCCCTTAGAAGGGGGATGGGCCTTAGTGAAGGAAATGTCACTAAAATCTATCAAATGAAGGAGTCAGCAGCTCCAATGGGGAAGGAGGACAACAAATCCCAATTGCAAAGGGGGTGAAAGAACTGCCTTTAAAACTTAAATCCACACGTCTGTTCTCGCAACGAGCAGCGTTGTGGTCAGCGTCTGTACACCATGTGAGGTGTGGCTGAGAAATAAACTCAACGGCTCACAAGCGTAGGTTTAATCTTGCATGATGCAAACTTATGGAATAACTACTCCAGGTGGTAATCGGAAATGTCAATCCACCATGGCAGTATGCCGTGCAACTGGGCCTAAGGATTCTGGAGACCCCAGAACAGCATTCAAGAAGGAGTCGGAGCCCGCTACTGGTGACCCATCAATTAACTGCAAACTAAGACCAAAACGAAAATACTTCTTTGGTATGCTAAATATTAATACACTTCTGAAAGTTGGAAAACTGAAAGAACTAATCAAAATTTTAGACGACCAGAAATTCTTAATATTTCAATCGATCCATACTGATCTGCATTTAGGACAGTCACCCAGGTAGCAGATTCCCTATCCGTTGTTTTCCTAGCCTTTTCTTAAATGATTTCAAAGAATATGGATATTTATTGAACATCTCCCTTGGTAAGTTATTCCAATCCCTAACTCCCCTTCCTATAAACAAATATTTGTCCCAATTTGTCCTCTTGAATTCCAATTTCATATTGTGATCTTTTCTACTTTTAAAGACACCGCTCAAACTTATTCGTCTACTAATGTCATTTCACGCCATCTCTCCGTTGACAGCTTGGAACATACCACTTACGAACCATAACTCTCATCTTTGTTCCATATTGAAAATAGCTATCTCACTAAGTTTACAAAAGGAGTATTTTTATTACCCCACCTATTCAACACAATTCCACGATTATGTGGTTAAATAAACATAGAAATTACTAAATTTAAAGGAACATGTTTTGCCCTTCTTTTATTGGGCATCAGCCTTATTTAATCTTAAAACAAGCATTGGTCAAAGAACATTATAACTTATAAAAATTGAACTGTGATTTCTTAAAAGTAATGACACTGTGGAATAGTTGTTATAAAATAAAGATGTTAAAGATACAACACATATTAAATCGCTTTAAATTTTTTTTAATGTTTGTCCAAAAAGAAAAGAATTTTGTGTCATATTAATTCTAAAAACAACACATGTCAGATATCGAACCCAAGGCTTCAGTAGACAAGAATGGTATGACAATACACAAAAGCTGAGGTTGAATTCTGTTTTTTTATGAAAAACAAGAGCTAAAAAATAGTGGCCGGAAAAAAAAGCGAACGATTTAAAATTATCTTATTAAGTTGATTAATCAAAATTTATCGTGAGATAACTAATGCAAGAAGACGTTGATATGCTGGTTAAAGTCGCTGCTGAGACGAGTATATCAGAGTATTTGGCAGGTTTGTGTGATAGTCTCATGATAGTGTAGTCGCTCTAGAAGATGTAGAACACTGTGGAAAAGAATGTGATTATACTGTAATGAAACAAAAAACATGCTTGACAGTGTGTGTTTAAATTGTATGTGAATCCCTACCAATTATATGTTATGTATAATGGGTACTTACTCATTCGCCGTAAACTATGTCCGTCTTAATGTATCAGCAGTGTTAGTCTGGAGTTCCTACTCATCGTGTTGTATCGATGCGGTAGAGGTGGAGGGGAAGCGGAGATAGGCGGAGCTTTGCATGCCGATGTTAATGTCCGAGGGGGATTGCCTGCTGTACATTTCACAATATTATCAAGGTCATTTTGCAGTTGCTCACAATTTTGTAACTTATTAATTACTCTGTACAGAATAACATCATCTGCAAAAATCTTATCTCTGATTCCACTGCTTTACTCATATCATTTATATATACTGACTGACAGAGCAAATGCAACACCAAGAAGGAGTGGTTCGAAAGGGATGAAAGTTGGGGAAAAAACAGAGACGGCACGGACGAATAATTGATGTTTATTTCAAACCGATATGCAGGTTACACAATGCGCACGGCATCGACTCAGTAGGATGTAGGACCACTGCGAGCGGCGATGCACGCAGAAACACGTCGAGGTACAGAGTCAATAAGAGTGCGGATGGTGTCCTGAGGGATGGTTCTCCATTCTCTGTCAACCATTTGCCACAGTTGGTCGTCCGTACGAGGCTGGGGCAGAGTTTGCAAACGGCGTCCAATGAGATCCCACACGTGTTCGATTGGTGAGAGATCCGGAGAGTACGCTGGCCACGGAAGCATCTGTACACCTCGTAGAGCCTGTTGGGAGATGCGAGCAGTGTGTGGGCGGGCATTATCCTGCTGAAACAGAGCATTGGGCAGCCCCTGAAGGTACGGGAGTGCCACCGGCCGCAGCACATGCTGCACGTAGCGGTGGGCATTTAACGTGCCTTGAATATGCACTAGAGGTGACGTGGAATCATACACAATAGCGCCCCAAACCATGATGCCGCGTTGTCTAGCGGTAGGGCGCTCCACAGTTACTGCCGGATGTGACCTTTCTCCACGCCGACGCCACACTCGTCTGCGGTGACTATCACTGACAGAACAGAAGCGTGACTCATCGGAGAACACGACGTTCCGCCATTCCCTCATCCAAGTCGCTTTAGCCCGGCACCATGCCAGGCGTGCACGTCTATGCTGTGGAGTCAATGGTAGTCTTCTGAGCGGACGCCGGGAGTGCAGGCCTCCTTCAACCAATCGACGGGAAATTGTTCTGGTCGATATTGGAACAGCCAGGGTGTCTTGCACATGCTGAAGAATGGCGGTCGACGTGGCGTGCGGGGCTGCCACCGCTTGGCGGCGGATGCGCCGATCCTCGCGTGCTGACGTCACTCGGGCTGCGCCTGGACCCCTCGCACGTGCCACATGTCCCTGCGCCAACCATCTTCGCCACAGGCGCTGCACCGTGGACACATCCCTATGGGTATCGGCTGCGATTTGACGAAGCGACCAACCTGCCCTTCTCAGCCCGATCACCATACTCCTCGTAAAGTCGTCTGTCTGCTGGAAATGCCTCCATTGACGGCGGCCTGGCATTCTTAGCTATACACGTGTCCTGTGGCACACGACAACACGTTCTACAATGACTGTCGGCTGAGAAATCACGGTACGAAGTGGGCCATTCGCCAACGCCGTGTCCCATTTATCGTTCGCTACGTGCGCAGCACAGCGGCGCATTTCACATCATGAGCATACCTCAGTGACGTCAGTCTACCCTGCAATTGGCATAAAGTTCTGACCACTCCTTCTTGGTGTTGCATTTGCTCTGTCAGTCAGTGTATATAAGAAAACATAAAGATCCAATAATACTGCCTTGAGGAATCCCCCTCTTAATTATTACAGGGTCAGATAAAGCTTCGCTTACTCTAATTCCCTGAGATCTATTTTCTATTTTCACTCTTTTGTCTAGTCCAATTACATTCATTTTTTGTCAGTAGTCCCCCATGATCCACCCTAACAAATGCTTTAGACAGGTTAATCGCGATACAGTCCATTTGACCTCCTGAATCCAAGATATCTGCTATATATATTTCTGGAATCCTACAAGTTGAGCTTCAGTGGAATAACCTTTCCTAAAACTGAACTGCCTTCTATCGAACCAGTTATTAATTTCGCAAACATGTCTAATATAATCAGAAAGAATGCCTTCCCAAAGCTTACATACAACGCATGTCAAACTTACTGGCCTGTAATGTTCAGCTTTATGTCTATCACCCTTTCCTTTATACACAGGGGCTACTATAGCAACTCTCCATTCACTTGGTATAGCTTTTTCATGCAAACAATAATCAAATATGTACTTCAGATATAGTACTATATCCTAACCCATTGTCTTTAGTATATCCTCAGAAATCTTATCAATTCCAGCTGCTTTTCTAGTTTTCAACTTTTGTATGTTATTATAAATGTCATTATCATATGTAAATTTTAATACTTGTTTAGTATTAGTCACCTCCTCTATCTGGACATTATCCTTGTAACCAACAATCTTTACATACTGCTGACTGAATACTTCTGCCTTTTATAGATCCTCGCATACAAACTCCCCTTGTTCATTAATGATTCCTGGAATGTCCTTCTTGGAACCTGTTTCTGCCCTAAAGTACCTATACATACCCTTCCATTTTTCACTAAAATTTGTATGATGGCCAATTTTGCCTACCATCATGTTATCCTTAGCTGTAATTTTTGCTAGATTCAGTTTCCTAGTAAGTTTCTTCAATTTCTCCTTACTTCCACAGCCATTACTAACACTTTATTTCCTTCCAGTCTGCACCTCCTTCTTAGTCTCTTTATTTCTCTATTATAATAAGGTGGGTCTTTACTATTCCTTACCACCTTTAAAGGTACAAACCTTTTTTCACATTCCTCAACAATTGCTTTAAACCCATCCCAGAGTCTGTTTACATTTTTATTTACTGTTTTCCACCTATCATAGTTACTTTTTAAAATCTCCCTCATTCCTGCTTTATCAGTCATATGATACTACCTAATAGTCCTATTTTTAAGACCTTCCTTTCTGACACATTTATTTTTAACTACGACAAAAATAGCTTCAATATCACTAATACCATCTATTACTTCAGTTTCTCTATAGAGCGCATCTGGTTTTACTAGCACCACATCCAGAATATTCTTCCCTCTAGTTGGTTCATCACTTTCTGAATCAGCTGTCCTTCCCATATTAACTTATTTGCCATTCATTGGTCATGCTTCCTGTCGTTCGCATTACCTTCCCAATTGACATTTGATTATCTTATCAAATAAATCTTAATCTGGTCTGTACACTGCAAAGACATCAAGTTGCCTATTGTGCCACACCAAGTTTGACTTGTGTTGCACCATTCTAACATCACATTGTTTGGCGATGTCACAGACATATAAAACTCTAATATTCCCGTACGTGTCATGTAATTCGCTTCTGTTGCCATCAGAGATTGATGAAGCATTTCTCTCTTGCTACTCTTTGCCTTTTGCTCTCTGGGAGGGTCAACAATGACTTGTGTGGAGAAGATGGAAGCATTGGGCTGTGATATGATTATGCTAAATTTTAAATGGTATTATAAATGGATTTACCATTTGCCCCACACAACTCTCTATCTAGAGTCAATGTTCGTAATTATATAGAATTGTCGGGTTCTATCCTACGAGGTTTAAGGTATTTATATCACTTTTTGGTTTGTCATAGTTATGCTGACATTGTGTTCTGAGATTCTTGTTCGGCAGGCTTTTCATTATTTATTTGCTGCAGACCTTAAATGTCTTTCATTTTGTGCATCTGTTTTTCATACACTTATTCATATGTGAGGGCGGAGGATAGCATCGATCTATGTGAATGTGGTGCTTGCCTGTGGTTTTGATTTGAGACCTTTTATAATTTTTTGTCATGTCTACTACTGGCTGAGCTTGTTTGGTGTTGATATTGTTTTATGCTAATGCTATGCATTTCATGTTCGCCTTGGGCGAGGCGATACAAATGTCATGTAGTGTGCATACTGTTTTACGGTCACGATTGTAACTGGATGAGCCTGGCCTACTATGCGGTGATCCAGTGTTGCGATCTGGGTATTCGAGTCAAGCTCGCAAGCCTGTGATTTTGCTTGTCATGCTGTACGGATTGTCTTGTAACGTGTCTTGACAACCACTACCTATTTGGTCTGGCACATTCTGGTCTCTGTGTTGTGCGTGCGTGTCTTTGTGTGGATTGACTGGTTAGATTTATGTTATTATTCTGCATCTCACAGGTGTTATTATTTTACACCATCATTATTCCTTTTATTACGTTTGCTCTCGGCTTTACAAGCCCGATTACTTGTTTATTTTAATAGATTTTTCTTTCTGTTTTATTTGTTTGTTAGATATGCTTATTGATCTCCTAACTATGGCAACCTCTCAGCCTCCTTGTTTTGTTTTCTTTGCCGGGCCTACTTCTTGGTGTTTTTGTATCTGGGGATGCTGTCAGTTTGGAGATAATTGTTGTGTTCACGTCTTTGAATGTACAATTGGAGTTCAAGTGTAGCATTACCAAATGCGTTGATTGTGTGGCTTTTAAATTAATGTTTGTTTCTTTCACACGTGTCCAACTTCTCACCCTGGAGAAAGGAATGCTTTGCGTCAATAGTTAATTTATTTTTCCATGAAAGATCTATTTTGATCACAATTGTTATCACATTTCGCAACGCCTCTGTTGCATCCTCGTTGAATTTTGCAAAGCAGATTTCTGTGGTTAAAAAAAACAAAAAAAAAAAAAACATGACTGCATGTACAATACTCTATACGTCTGTAAACGTGAGTACGTTTTTCTCTGTATCCTCTATTTCTTTTCCTGTTTGCATATTCATTTGAATTTCATATTATGTTAATAAACCTTATTCTTGTGATCCCAATCTTTTATTGTGAGTATGTGCCTTTTCTACTTCCTTTCATAAGTTTAAGAGGCATGAATTCAGTTCCTGGCAGTCTCTAGCCTTTTCCAACTGGTCAACGAGGTAAGTGTTTTGTGTGCGTTAGGGCTGGGTGGTGGTGGAGAGTTTACTATTATCTTTAGAAATGAGCCTTACACATACAATTTCATGTTTGTTATCTTTAACTTTTTCGTAGCTTACAAATTCTTCTTTCACCAGAATGAATACTCCCCCTCCTACCATTCCAGTCCTATCTCTACGATACACACTCCAGTTCCGTGAGAAAATTTCTGCATCCATTATATCATTTCTCAGCCATGATTCAACTCCTATTACAATATCTGGTAAGAATATAGGTATATCTGTTAAATTACTTAATGCTGTTCCTTTCTTTTCAATACTTCTATAGTTCGATACTAACATTTTTATGCCATCTCTACTTGACTTCCAGGTCCCTGTACCCTTATCACCGCTTCATACACCACCTCGTTTCCTTGAATGTACCTCCCTATAACCCTTCCAAACAAGTTTCCTAACTTATACGTACCACTGCGGTTGAAATGAAGGCCATCTGAGCGCAGATCCCTATCTCCTACCCACCCATTAGATCTAGAAATCTCGCTCCCAGTTTCTCACATACCCACTCCATAGTCTCATTTAAATCCCCAATCACCCTCCAGTCAGTATCCCTCCTACACTATTCCACTGATAACAATCTCCGCTTCCTTAAACTTCACCCATGCTGCTTTTACCAGATCCCACACATCTCCAACTATGTTGGTACTTATACCAGCTTGCCTTAACGTTGTTGGTACTAACGTGAAACCCCCCCCCCCCCCCTACCACCTTCTCCTTTCCCTCCTCCCTCTCCTCTACTTTCTTCAACATCTGCCTCAATCTAATTCCTGGAAAACACTCTATCCTGATTCCCTTTCCGTACCACACTTTCCCCACACTTCCCCCCCCCCCCCACTTGCTGTTCAGGAAACCAGATATACAGACAGTAATATGTTAGGCTCAGAAAATTGCAAAATATGCAAAGGAAAACCGGGGAAGAGAATAATGAAGAACGTCTCCCACCTAGGAACTGCTTTCATAGTACACAAGAGCATAGTGGAATTAGTCCAAAACTTCTGTTCACCCTCTGAAAGACTGTCTCTCTTGACCATAAGATGAGGGAATAAAAATTATACATTAATTAATGCTCATGCTCCAATAAATGATAACAGGAAAAATCCTGACAAAGTGGAAGAGTACTGGGAACTCTTGGAAAACAAACTCCACAAAATTCCTGCAGATTATGTCAAAATGTTACTTGGAGACTTCAATTCACAAGTTGGGAGAGAAAGGATTTTTAAGAAGATTGTAGGAGAGTTTCCGGCTTGTAGAGCTATGCAAGGCTTTTAATCTCAAACTAATGTCTATCAGCTTTAAAAAGCTGAGCAGAAAACAAAAAACCTGGCGGTCTCCAAACACACACTTCAGGGAATTCCAAATCGACCCCGTAGCTATCTCTGCTAAGAGCAAAAAGGAGATCCAAATTGTCAAGGTAAAAAATGGAGCCAACATTGAGAGTGATCATTACCCCACGACCATCAGAATGTGATTCATCCCTCAAAATAGACAAAACAAGAGAACTAAATTTGATGTTGAAATGTTAAAAAACAACTCGTAAGTAAACTAAAAATTCAAAGAGATGTTAGAAACGGACAATATGAAAAATTAAGAGGATCTGAGAACTAAAGCTGCACAGGAACTATGCCCTCTGAAAAGGGAAAAGAAGCATAGATGGTGGAATGTGAAGAGGCCATAAATAAGAGACTTGACAGTCTGGAGAAGGTGGGACTTTTCTAAAACTGATGGGAATTTTCAGACTTTCAAGACAGTGCTGAAACAAACTTCTAAAACTATAAGAAATGTGTAAAGAAAATATGAAAGAAGTCGGCTCATGCAAACTGAAGAAGATTTCACTAAACATAATACAATAAATTTTTACAAAAAATTCAAAGAGGAAACAACAAAGTATAAACTACCCAGTGTCGGTTTTGAAGGCAAAAATGGAAAAATCAGACTAAACAACAAGGACAGTTGTAAAATTTTGGCACATTATTGTGAAAAACTACTGAACTGCGAAGAACCTGAAGAAAGATTAGAATTCAGTCAACCACAAACAAAAGCTAAACCCTCGGACCCGCCATATGAGAAAGAAATATATGACAATCCAAAGTCTGAAAAACAATAAGGTTGCAGGGGAAGATTTGATTGTTGCAGAACTGTGGAAAGAAGCAGGCAGTCAAGCAAGATAGGAACTGACAAACATAATACAAGAATTCTGGACAGCGGAGAAAATCCCTGAAGATAGGAAGAACGCACTGATACATCTATTATATAAGAACAGTGATAACACAGATGTGAACAATTACAGAAGAATCTCCCTAGTAGCAGTTACATATAAAATACTGTCAAAAGCTCTTCATAATAGAATTGAACCAATAATCGACAAACAAATCGGAGAATACCAAGGTGGGTTCAGGAAAGGTAGATCATGTGCAGAACAGATTCTAAACCTGAAAACTATAACACGAGACAGAGTTACAAAGAACAAAAACTATGTCATAGTTTTTGTGGGCTTCAAAAAAGCGTACGATTCAGTACACAAAATTTTGCTAGTGAACATTTTAGAGGAATTTGGAGTTGACAGAAAATAAATCAATATATTTAGCCAAACTCTGACTGAAACAAAGTCCAAGGTGAAATTTATGGGAGAGATCTCAGATTAATTTGAAATTAAAACTGGTCGTAATCTATAATCTTCAATTCCGTATTGACAATTGCACAATTAAAAATAGGAGAGGATTTCCACCAATCAATACTTATTTATTGTATATATTAAACTACAGGACCGGTTTCGACCTCATATTCTAGGTCATCTTCAGCTGAACCATACATATATATTTATATAATGAAGCTTTGATTAAGATTGTGGTGTTGAAGGAATGCCATATGATGATGATGTACATTTAGTCACATACAAATGGGGCACGTCTTAGCGTGAACTGGCGTATATATCATTCTGTACAATGTTGCAACTGTATGTCTAAAATATTGAAGGTCTTAAAACTAGTGTATAAAACATGTCTTTACCTAAACTAACTTATATATATGTACAAGATAAAAACAATATATAAAAACACTTCATGCATATGAACATTCGTTCTTGCTTGGTGGTCAATACATCGACTAACTTCCATATTTAAGTCTTATTCACAGTTGTACACTTCAGCTGCTATTCTAGGAGTTTGTAAAATTGCATGGATAAAAGTTTTGTCTTCCTGTGCGTATGTGAGATAAAGTACTTTCAATATTTTTTAAAAAGGGGGCCAAATGTATGGATGAAATTCAAGTAAAATATGTTCAGCTCTGCTGTGTGTGTTGCCCTTTTATTAGAACCAATTCATGTTGTCTTTTTGGCGTCCGTAAATTTGGATGACATTGGTTTCAAAGTAGTGGCTCCTTTCCCATTTGTAGCTGTGCAATGATGTTATGTTTATCTGTGGAAGATAAGATTGAGTTATAAGTGATATTGTGTGGAGGAATGTCTAAGGGTTATGTGTGTGAATTGGAATATGTACTTACTGTTGTTGGTGTAGCTGAGTTGTGTTTGACATGCGAGCTTGTAATGTACTACTTCGTGTTCTTCTTGGGCTTATACTAGCTGCTGTGAGGGGAAGGGAAGGAGGGGTAGGGAGAGTTGTTGTTGTTGTGGGGGTAGGGATGGAGCTGGGTGTGTTGTTTGGTGTTTTTCTGTTGCGTGTTGCGTTCTGTTTATCGATTAACTTAAGGTAAGGGTTTTTTAGGGCGAGGATAACTGTATTGAAGATGATGTTAGTTTTTTTCTGTGATTTCATTTATGTTGTAATTTGGATTGGTGTATTGATCTAGAGTGATGTAAAATTCTTCTGTTATGTTGAGCAGGGGGCCTTTGGGGTTTATGTTTAGGATTTGCATATCGTTATCGATGTTTGTAAAACTGTGTTTATAGTCTCAGCAACAACAAATACAACCACTCAGGGGTATACCGTATCAAATGTAATAACTGCGAGACCAGCTATATCGGACGTACCGGTAGAAACTTCCTAACCCGATATAACAAACACATAAACGCAGTGAAACACAATCATTTTTCCTCAATAGGACAACATGTCGCAGACTATAAACACAGTTTTACAAACATCGATAACGATATGCAAATCCTAAACATAAACCCCAAAGGCCCCCTGCTCAACATAACAGAAGAATTTTACATCACTCTAGATCAATACACCAATCCAAATTACAACATAAACGAAATCACAGAAAAAACTAACATCATCTTCAATACAGTTATCCCCGCCCTAAAAAACCCTTACCTTAAGTTAATCGATAAACAGAACGCAACACGCAACAGAAAAACACCAAACAACACACCCAGCTCCATCCCTACCCCCACAACAACAACAACTCTCCCTACCCCTCCTTCCCTTCCCCTCACAGCAGCTAGTATAAGCCCAAGAAGAACACGAAGTAGTACATTACAAGCTCGCATGTCAAACACAATTCAGCTACACCAACAACAGTAAGTACATATTCCAATTCACACACATAACCCTTAGACATTCCTCCACACAATATCACTTATAACTCAATCTTATCTTCCACAGATAAACATAACATCATTGCACAGCTACAAATGGGAAAGGAGCCACTACTTTGAAACCAATGTCATCCAAATTTACGGACGCCAAAAAGACAACATGAATTGGTTCTAATAAAAGGGCAACACACACAGCAGAGCTGAACATATTTTACTTGAATTTCATCCATACATTTGGCCCCCTTTTTAAAAAATATTGAAAGTGTTTTATCTCACATACGCACAGGAAGACAAAACTTTTATCCATGCAATTTTACAAACTCCTAGAATAGCAGCTGAAGTGTACAACTGTGAATAAGACTTAAATATGGAAGTTAGTCGATGTATTGACCACCAAGCAAGAACGAATGTTCATATGCATGAAGTGTTTTTATATATTGTTTTTATCTTGTACATATATATAAGTTAGTTTAGGTAAAGACATGTTTTATACACTAGTTTTAAGACCTTCAATATTTTAGACATACAGTTGCAACATTGTACAGAATGACATATACGCCAGTTCACGATAAGACGTGCCCCATTTGTATGTGACTAAATGTACATCATCATCATATGGCATTCCTTCAACACCACAATCTTAATCAAAGCTTCATTATATAAATATGTATGTATGGTTCAGCTGAAGATGACCTTGAATATGAGGTCGAAACCGGTCCTGTAGTTTAATATATACAATAAATAAGTATTGATTGGTGGAAATCCTCTCCTATTTTTAATTAAAACTGGTGTCAGGCAGGGAGATTGGAGGTGAAATAATTCAGGTCAATGGACTCAATAAGGAAGCATACAGATGAAGAGCAAGAAAACTGACATACCAACTCACTAAAGATACCTATGAAAAGAAGAATCTCTCAAGGAAAACTAAAATCAAACACTTCAACACAGTAATCAAACCAGAGAGTCTGTATGCCACAGAATGCATGTTTTCTATGAAAACTGGTGAAACAGAAGAGATAGAGAAAAAAGAAAGGAAAATATTGAGGAAAATTTGGGGGCCATTGAAAACAAAGAAGGAGAGTTTAGACATAGGAGGAATAAAGATCTCTACAAGGATGAAGAAAATGAAAGGCTGTTAGACACGATCAGAAAGAGAAGAATTAAATTTTTTGTCATATAATGAGGATGGATAACAGTAGATTGACAAAATGAGTATGTAACCATGTTTACTAGAGCAAGAATGGCAACCAGTGGATCCAAGGAGTAAAAAAAAGATATGACAGAGATTGGAATAACAGTCGATGTAATACAAGACAGAACAACTTTCAGAAGATTGATACAAAATTTCAAGAGTTTCCAGGAGAAGGGAAAGAGGAAAGGTAATAATATCTGGACACAAGAGAGGAGGAAACAGCAAAGTGAAAGGATGAAGAACTATTGAAGTCAAGAAAAGGATTGAGATGAATGCACAGGGTTAATTTCTGTGGTCCTTAGATGACCAAAATCGAAGAAAGAAGAAGAAAATAAAGGAAGGAATGAGCTGATAAGACAACAGGGCTTGTACAAATTGCTTTTTTTTTTAATTCCTAGAATTCCTTCTTTCAGCCAACTAAAATGGAATAAAAATGTAATGTTTCCTCCACAAAGTCCGGGGCCACTGGCTCCCTCTACCTCCCTAATTGCTGCTACTGCTTACACATATCCTTCCATATCACTAAAATTTGTATGAATGCTTGCCATCATGTTCCGTTTATCTAACTTCTTCCCTAGATTCTATTAGTAATAAATGTTATTGGTTTTATGTACCTATAACTACTTATACAGTTTTCGGGAGAGACTGAATTCTTTTATATGCCGGTAAATCTACCGACTTGGGGTTGAAGTATTTAAGCACCTTCAAATACCACAAGACTGAGCCAGGATTGAACCTGCCAACTTGGGCTCAGAAAGCCAGCGCCTTAACTGTCTGAGCCACTCAGCCCGGTCTTCACTAGATTCTACTTCCTAGTAAATTCCTTCAATTTCTCCTTACTTCCACAACCATTTCAGACTCTCTTTCTAAGCTGCACCTCCTTATTCTCTTTACTTCTCTGTTACAATATAGCAGGTATTTACCATTCCTTACCACCTTTAAAGGAACATAACTGTTTTCACATTCCTCAACAATTGCTTTAAGCCCATACCACAGACTGTTCACATTTTTATGTACAATTTTCCAGCAATCATATTTACATTGTTTAAGCTCCCTCATGCCTGTCTTACTGACCCTATGGTACTGCCAAATAATCCTACTTTAAAGCCTTCCTTTCTATTGCATCTATTTTTCCTGCTTCCCAGATCTCACAGCTAGATTACCCACCTACAAATATTCCTGAATTACACGAGAAAAAATGGTCATTTTTGTGTCCTTACAATAACATTTTTTTAAAATTCAATATATTCAATAATCTTCAGAAATGCCATAAACGATGTGTGACGCAGGATGGTACATATATTGAACACATACTGTACCAATGCAATTAAATAATATTTCATTGATGTTTGTTTTACTGCATGCATAACATGTTAAAACAAGCTGGATTCAGTTTTTAGAAAAGGTAACACGAAAAATCATCTTAAGAATTTCACTGACATAAACCTAGTATTTGGCACTACATTGATAGATTTATACAACAGTCATGTGACCAGTTTTAGTTCGTTTTTATGGGTTGTTTCAAATTGTTTGTACTTGTTTTAGGTACATACGTGTGCTCAGAGTGCAACTACCCCCTGTTCTCCAGCCTGTCCAAATATGAACATGAGACTCCGTGGCCAGCCTTCACCCAGCCCATTCATGAAGATTCCCTAAATAAAGTCCCTGAAGAAGGACGGCCTCTGGCTCTCAAGGTACTACTTTATGTTGAAGTAATGCACACTTTCTTATTCACACTATCATCAAAATACTAGGTTCTTGTAGGTCTTTAAGAAACTGACCGTTTGAAATAACACTTCCATGCAATTGATGCACACTTTTATGTAACTTGTATGTGTTGTAGATATGCTTCTATCACTCCACTACTTCATTTTTGATCTGTTCTTAAGCAGTGTTCCATACTTGTACTGATTTTCTGATATAACAAAAAAAAAAAAAGGCAGCATCTTCGTATAAAAGTTTGTTTCATATTAGGAAAGACTTTTACAGAGGCTCTTGAATCATTGCAAGAAAACTGCACAAATGAATATCTGACAAGAAAACTTTCCAAAGAAGCAGTTTTGTAGTTTAAGTTAACTGTGTGTACAAAGAATTTGTTTATTGTATGAGTATCTCATTTACAAAATCTGAGCTATGCACTATTACCTATTACTATGGGACAGGGATTAAATTGAGCCGGCACTCACTGGTACACAGTACCAACACTTTTCTATAATTAAACCTTAAGAACTAGAACTTTCAGTTCTAAAAAGGGCATACCGGTACACACCAATGATAGTGGGCTTTGTTATGAAAGGATACAAAATCAGCAATTCTTGGATGCCTATCATACATAGATTACAATATGCAGGTGACAACATGAAAACACAGGAAGAACCCTCAAGTTATGCAACAGCACTAGCAATTCCCAGCTACTGACCGAGTTACACATTTCAGACATTTCAGGAGGCCCCATCAGGCTTACGTCAGCCAGAGAGAGAAGAGGCTATTTAAAGGCAAAGTACAATAACCACTCTCGTAATTGATTTAGCTGCCTGGGGAGACAGATTACCTCGGAGCGAGTAGGGGCATTTCAGTCGCCTTGACAAAGAATACTGCAATGTATTTGAAATGTTGGGAAACTATAGAATGTACAGAAAACAACACGGTTCAACCCGGAAGAAGAACATAATAATTCACTTATCAGAATATCAGGGAAGACTTTCACATTTCACATGTTTGCAGATTGCTATTGTAACAGTATTTTATGCATGTAGTTGGGTTATCTTCCTGAAAAATTGTTATTATTCGTTGTTGTTGGCTTTAACTTGTTTCCGAGTAATTAACTTCTAATACATTCACTTCTGTCCGTGGATGTACTTTCGATGGTTGAACAGATCAATTCTAGCATGGAATAAGCTTCCACACAGATTGCACAGAATTGTTGGAGGAGGGCGTGGTTGTGCTGCACAGAGGTTTTGTGCTTCCCTCCTGGCCTCTTCACATCTTTGTCGTTCCCCTTCAAACAGATTGACAGCAGCAGGGATGGTCCGGCGCCAGGTTACACGGTCGTGAGCAAGTGTGTCCCAGGTTTGTGGACTGAAACCTGTTATCTTCATAGTGAGCTTAAGCTGGTCCTTGTAGCACCTCATGGGGGCTCTATGAGGTCTGGTGCCGGAACAAAGTTCACCATACAGGATTTGGAGTGGAAATCTGGTATCACTCATCCGATGGACATGGCCAGTCCGTCTAAGCCGATGATGGGCGATTCTATGCTCTTGGCATGCACTTTCTCAAGAACAGCAATGTTGGTGACAAGGTTTTACCTCTTGATCCTAAGAATGAATCGAAGATTTTGTTGGTGGAAACGCTCAAGCTTTTTCAAGTCATGTCGGTAAAGGATCCAAGTTTCATAATCGTACAGCAATGTTGTGATAACAAGAGCATGGTACACCATGAGTTTCGTCTTCACGGTCAGGTCTTTATTCATGAACACCCGGTGTAATAGTTGTCCAAATGCTGCATGGGCAGCACCATTCTCTTCTCCACATCTTCCTCACAGTTACAGCGCACAGATAGGATACTACCCAAGTACGAAAAGTGGTCTACCTGCTCCAGTGAATTATCTGAGATGGAGATGTTCAAATGTGGAAGGACCTTAATCTTTTGAACGTTAATGGTGAGACCACAACGATCGCATGCAATTCCTCTGGTGTGAGTGTAGGTAATGCAGCATCTTCTGTGTACAGCATTTTGGTTACCTTTGTAACCTAGGTGAGCCTCTGGAAACAAAGTCTTGCTAGGTTGAAAAGCCCTCCATCGAAACGATACCTAACCTCCACACCAGGTTTGTTCGTAGAAGATTCATGTAGCAAGGCAGCCAAATATAATGAAAATAGTGTTGGAGCAAGCAGACTCCCCTGTTTCAGTCCATAAGTAATAGGAAATTTATCCAAGATCCTATTCTGATGGCAAACTTGTCAGGTCATGTCATCATGGAGGGCCTGAACCAGATCAACAAAACACCAAGGACAGCCAAAGTGTTTCAGTGTTATCCACATAGCAGGTCTTGGAACAGAGTAAATGCCTTTTACAGGTTATAAAAGACTAAAAAGGGAGGATTCTTTTGTTCTCGGCATTTTTCCTGAAGTTGCCTTTCATAGATGATCAGATCAGTTATATCTCTGGAAGTTTGAAACCCACACTGGGACTTGGGGAGGACTCTCTCAGAGATAACCTGGTGGCAGTTAAGCAAAATTCTTGTGAGAATCTTACCTACAGTAGATAGTAGTGATATACCGTGATAGTTACTGTGCCACAAACACTGCGATCACCTTTCTTGAAGATTGTGATGATAGTGGAATTTTTTAGTTCGCCGGATACTTCTCTGACTTCCCAAATTTTGAGGATGAGAGTGAAAATACCCATTTTGAGTGATTGACCACCAGCTTGAATTAACTCCAGAGGGATGTTATCTGGGCCAGGTGCCTTTCTGGGTCTCAGACAATCGACAGCTGCATTGAATTCTTGGTAAGTTGGCGGAACTGCCATCCATGGTTGTTCGGGCTGTTGAGGCATATCACGAAAAAAGTCTTCTTCAGCAGTGGAAGGACAATTTAGAAGGGTGGAGAAATGCTCCTTCCAATGCTCCAGTATTTCATAGCTGTCATTGGTAGAGTTGTCAGCAGTTTTCAGTGTACCTGTTTAAGAGCGAGATGGACCATACAGCTCTTTTATTCCTGTGTAAAAGTTCCTCAGGTCCCAAGCATCAGATAGTTTCTGAAGTTCCTGAGCTTCTGTTGCCACCAGGTATTCTTAATTTTTCTTATCTTTGTCCGACATGTTCTTTTGAGTTCTAAACAATGTGCTTTCTTCATGTTTGAGGATGGATCTTGAAGATGTGATAGATAGGCTTCCCTTTTTGCATTGATGAGACATAAAATTTCCTCATTGCTGTCATCAAACCAATCATGTCTCTTCTGCTTTACAAAACCAATGGTTTCCTTGGCTGACTTCATGATTATCTTCTGCAAAGTGGCCCATTCTTACTGAACATCATTTGTCCTAACTGGGTTAACTGTTAGCTGTACATTGATCATATTCTGAAATTCTGTGGCAAAGGATTTGTCCTGAAGTTTAAACGTGTTAAACTTTCTTCTGGGTCAAGATTTGGAGATGCCTAGGTGGTTTAAGGCGTGTGAAGATCCTGAGTTGACAAATAAGGTGTTTGTGATCAGTCCAACAATCATCAGTATTTCTTGTTGTTCTGGTAATAAGTATGTCCTTATCACAATGCCTTGTAATGACATAATCAAGAACATGCCAATACTTGGGTCGAGGATGCATCCACGTGGCCTTGAAGCGGTTAGGCAGACAAAACTGAGTGTTGGTGATGAAGAGTTTGTTCTGCACATATACTGAGAAGCAATAGTCCAGTTGCATTACAACTGCCATCTCCTTGCTTACCCATCACATTTTTCCATAGCCAATTATCTCTCCCAACTCTGGCTTTGAAATCGCCAAGGAGTAAGAGCTTATTTTATCTATATGGTTTGGATTATTGTGATATTATTATTATTATTATTATTATTATTATTATTATTATTATTATTATTATTATTATTATTATTATTATTATTATTATTATTATTATTATTATTATTATTATTATTATTTCCTGTTTGGCTTTCTCATTAACCATCTCCCTAAGCCTTCTTATCTAATCATTTTTCCTCATTTTTGGATGCGCAGCCTTGGAGTGAGTGTTTGACTCACTGTGTATATCTGTGACTGGCCGTGCCGTGTGTCTTCAGCCATTATAGTTGGTATGGTCTAAGACTGTGTCCTATACAGACACGTTATATAGCATCATTTCATATTGGGCCTTTTACCCCAGATTTGACTCTTTTGAGTCTTATATAATGTCTGTTACCTTTTACTAAATTCGGAGTTTATTTTCTTTCCTTTTGGCATTATTTACCTTTTATCAAGGGTTACAATTCTTTCGATGTCCTGCCTTCCTCTCCATTTTCATTTCAAGGCTTGTCCTAATTTGGTTGATCTTTATTCTAACAAAAATTTAACTACTAATTTTCTGGTTATGTTTCTGCGATCAGCCTTTATGTTTGAGTCGAGTTGTTCTCACTCTTCATTTATTGTGCTTTTCTACTTCATAATTCTGTATCTTAATTTTATGATTCTCACTCTCCCTTCACTACTGTTTAATTTGTCTTAATGGTGTTGGTCATTTTTAAAATTATAATGGTAGGGGAGATCCACCAAATCAATCCAGCCTTACAATCACTCTTAGTGATCAATTATATTCACTAAAAACACAGTACACGTTTTGGCTCCTGAGAGGAATCTTCATCTCTTACAAATAGTCTAAATTAAAATATCCATAAATAAGACATTGTCCACATGATAATCAGCACAAACATAATAAACAATTAAAACAATGTCTAACACATTAAAAATACTGTATACACAGTATGTATCAAGTACTTTCACAGCAGCGGCCAAGCTTGGCCACGTTACTTAGAAAGGGAGTCAGCTCTAAAGGAACAAAATGAGAATACATGTTTGTACTAGACTTACAAATGAGAAAGTTCCGCACAATTCAATACAGCCATAGGATTCAACCTTGAGGAGTATTTCCCTCTTCCATTAACGCGTGCCGGCAACATAATTTTTTAACAAACATTGCAGGAAACGCATGTTTTAACTTTAAGAAGTATTTAAAAATGGGACTGTGGTAATTTGAAGAAATGGCATCTTTCAGTTTTAATTTGACTGTGAACTTATTTTAAGATTCAAATTGAATGTACTTAATATATACTATGTATAGTGTTTATAATGTGTTAGAACTTGTTTTATTTGTTTATTATGTGATTTATTATGTGTTTATTATGTGTTTATTGTGTGATTGTAGGGCTGTATTGATTTGGTGGATCTCTCCAACTGTTATAATTTTAAATTTCGGAGTCAATATAGAACAAGGATTAATTTTTTAACCTGTTAATCATTTTCCTAAAACATTTAATCTTCTGGTTTCGATTAATATTCTTAGACTAACACTATTTCTTAAGAGTTGAGATGTCTTTGTCTCACTCCACATTCTTGAAGTACACCTAGTAATTCTGTGTCATTTTATTTTATTATTATCTTCAATCAAATGACAACACACGTACTACCTTCCAGATTTTGGTGTTTAACCAAAAATCCCAAGACCGGTCTCCTTTAAAGACTGACTTCAATCTGAACTTAGTTAAAGAAGAATTGTAATATAATGTCCAAACATAATTTGATTTAGGCCTAATTAACCTCTTCTGTGTTGGTTTTAAAACTTTAATTCCTTTATAAAAACTGCTTCTTGTATTTACATTGAACCTTTATTAAATCCTTATCAAAATTAATTCTGGGTTATCATTATGTAGTTTGATCAGCAAGTTGGAAAAACACAAAGATCTTATGGACTTTGGATAAGTCACCTTGATCTTCAGTGTACTTATGTTTGGTATCCACGATTAACCAATGAATTTATTAATTGATTAACTGTCAGCACATCACACTATAAGTCTAGAAAAATAACTCGAGATCTAGAGCACACATTATGGAGACAAGTAAATCAAACTGTTACAAAAATACACCAATCTTATAAAACCAATCTCAATTATATATAGGTATGGTACCTATCCTGGCTTTGAAGGTGGTATTTGAAGGTGCTCAAATATGACAGCCTCATGTCGATAGATTTACTGGCACATTAAAGAACTGCTGCAGGACAAATTTCTGCCACTGTTATATGATATAAACGTCATTATGTATCCGGATTGGCAGCTAGCAATTATTTTAATTTTTTTAAATAATTTTATATTTCCTCCTGTTCAGTACAATATAGAATCAGAAAAATATTTCAAAATAATATAAATTCCATCACCTTGGTGATTCTGAAAACCGTAAAAGTAGATAGTGGGATGTAAAACAAATAACGTTATTATTTATTTATTAACTCAATAATAAAAATATCTTTTAGTCTTTCAGCCTACCATCAGTCTGTCATTATCCTGGCAGATAATAAGCCGGGTGTGATTATGACATCATAGCAAATCATGTTTCCTCAGCCTGCGTGCTATGCCATGTTCCTCAGCTCCAGTTGTGTCATTGATGTATTTGGAGCAGTGACACATTATTTCTGGACCTTCATACCTCTACTCTTCAGTAACTTTACTAGATACCTCAGCATAGACAAACTCAGCAGGTCTCCTGTGGTGCTGCCTTCCTGATATCTCATTCCACACCAGTTTCAGACGCACCTCTCAAGTGCAAGTGCCACTACAGCCATTATGTCTCGTTCTTTTATGCTTATTGGCACAAGATAGCAGTGGCATATGCTGCAATCAAGACAGCGGCTATCACTAGACTTAGGTTACCCATTTTCGATAATTGATTTAGTGAACATCAAGCCGTAAGGGTTTTGAGCTGCAGCTAATAGCCATCAGATAAGCTGCTGTGTTAAGGATGATTCACAAGCCCTAGCCTCTGCTACTGCCAATACTCAGCACCTGATCAATGTAGATGGTAGTCAACGAATCAGCCTCCTCGTACGCTTAATTCCCCTAGCTCTGGGACTGGGTACTTATGACGTCTTCACCATTCATTTCATCAGGTCACCATCAAGCCTTTCCAGAGGCTATGTATTATTATTATTATTATTATTATTATTATTATTATTATTATTTCTTAATCCGTTTGTCCTCCAGGGTTGGTTTTTCCCTCGGACTCAGCAAGAGATCCCACCTCTATACTCAAGGCCAGTGTCCTGGAACGTGAGACTTTGGGTCGGGGTATACAACTGGGAAGGAGGACCAGTACCTCATCTAGGCAGCCTTACCTGCTATACTGAACAGGGACCTTGTGGGGGATGGGAAGATCGGAAGGGACAGACAATGAAGAGGGAAGGAAGCGGCCGTGGCCTTAAGTTAGTTACCAGCCCGGCATTTGCCTGGAGGAGAAGTGGGAAACCACGGAAAACCACTTCAAGGATGGCTGAGGTAGGAATCGAACCCTCCTCTACTTAGTTGACCTCGAGGCTGAGTGGACCCCGTTCCAGCCCTCGTACCACTTTTCAAATTTCCCTGCGGAGTCGGGATTCGAACTTGGGTCTCCGGGTGTGGCAGCTAAACACACTAACCACTACACCACAGAGGCGGACATTATTATTATTATTATTATTATTATTATTATTATTATTATTATTATTATTATTATTATTATTATTATTTTGCTAGTTGCTTAACGTCGCACTGACACAGATAGGTCTTATGGCAACGATAGGACAGGAAAGGGCTAGGAATGGGAAGGAAGCGGCCGTGGCCTTAATTAAGGTACAGCCCCAGCATTTGCCTGGTGTGAAAATGGGAAACCACGGAAAACCATCTTCAGGGCTGCTGACAGTGCGGTTCGAACCCACTATCTCCCGGATTCGAGCTCACAGCTGCGCGCTCCTCACCGCACGGCCAATTCGCCCGGTATTATTATTATTATTATTATTATTATTATTATTATTATTATTATTATTATTATCTCAGTTGCAAACAATAAGCATGGCCAACAATAAAGTTTGTGAAGTTCGCATGAGCCACATAACCACAAATACTTTTCATACGTACCAAGTTGAAATACCCTTTGTATGGATTCTAGTTTTTTTTCCTCCTGTTCACACTGTAACTGAGTAAGAGGTGGGGTAGGCTTACCATTTTTAATTATCAGCAATTTATCTTCATATTTCAGTTGTGTGAATGGTTTATCCACCAACTTACACACGGTTCAGCCATTTCACAAAAGTAGCATCACAAGGTCACAGTCACCTTAAACACTATAACTTCAGATAAACTGAAATTGTTCTGAGATCAACTGAAATATACCAATAAGTTCCAACTATAAGCAACCCATAAGATGTCCTGTTAATGCAAAAACAAACTCGTGATATTGTAGCACATGGGTGAATCCCATCAATACGGACACTTCCGGAGAACTTCGAGTCTTTGGGCCTTCTCTTTCCACCGCTCTCGTTAGCGGCAGCGATTTGACGGACCGAAGCTTAGCACAGTTGAAGGTTATTGTCCCCTTGTTCCCCACACCATTCCGACATTCGCCAGCAAGCCTCGCGCGGTGGTTCGAGGGGAGTGGGCTGCGATGTTAGTCTCCGATGCCTTGCTCTCAGAAATACGAGCGACGTTCTTTCTCATTGCTTTCAAGTTTTGTAAATGGAAGAATGTGTCAGATGCTCACATTATAATAAGATTTAGAGTTCCATCATTCTCATTTGAGGCTTGGGCTTCACTGATGGCCTTGGTAGCCCTCAGTATACGCCACTGCAAGATAGAATTTCTCCCTGTCTGATGAAATTTGCTGCAAGCTAGTCATACATGTTTGCCAGTATAATTATTCACTCCCAGTGAATGACTCGTATGGTTAGTCCAAGGTGGGTTGATCATCAACCCCAGGTCGAAGTGACTGCTATTCACCAAGTAAGCCTCTGTAATGAATGTACAGTGTTAACTCTCGAATCATGACTGTTGAATATCGAAAGTTGCCTACGTACCATTGAATCACCATTAAATGACCTCAAGTGTCTCATCTTTAGTCTTCATAAGCACTTTCCGTCCATACCACCATAGCACATGCTAGGAAGCCTTCACACTATGCTTGGAGTTTAGACTGTATATATAGGAGTCAATGCCCTTCGATGTTAGTCTCCTTAAAACAATAAGCATAATCATCATCATCATAGACTGTGTATACAGTAGCTGGGTTCAGCGCTGCTGCTGACTCATCTGATTAATCGGGCAGTTGGCAATTTCTTTGTTCCAAAATATACATTGCACACAGATTTTACAATAATGTTATCCTTTACAGTATATTTTTACATGATCATATCTGTCTGATCCTAGTTGTTGTTATCAGTATGTATATATATCATTATATTTAATAAATTTAACATATGCACGCACAGTTCATCACTTTATGATAAAATATCATCATCTTCATCATAATCATCATTGCCTTTGTCCTGTTTGATCTTGGATTGGGTTGTAGATCATTGATCTCCATCTCTGCATGCCTTTCCACCATTTATAATGTGTGTGTTTTCTTTTTGTTTTTTCTGCTTCTCCATCTTCCCACACTGGCATGTGATTGGTTATCCTTTGTGATAGAAGGCACAGTTATGGTGGACAGGCCATGTTGTCTCCATTCCCAAATAAGTGTTTTACTCTGAGTTAACAGTGGTTAAATGTGCTGTGCTGGAAAACAAATGAAAGAAGGATTGAGATTAAGGCTAACCTGAGGCTATGTAACAATGATATTGTTATCTAGACCTTAGCCCTTGAGTATTCATTCTGGAGGTCTTAAGTCAATTATGGTACACTTCATTTTGAAGAAAACCGCTGATGAACAGTGAATGCCAGGGGAGGCGTCATGGAAAAGAAAATTAACTGCTCTGGAGAAATGGAAGAGTTTTGGCTGTACCTTCTGAAATTACGTGTCATCACTGCAGCAAATTGTGTGCCTCCTGCATTGAGCCGTATAATCAATGCTGGACTCAGATAAAGAGACTCTCTGTTGGGAAAACGGACCTACACAGTTCTGAGTGTTTGTTATCATTGTTTCTTAATGTTCCCATACTCTTTCCTAGCTTGCTGTTTTTGATGTTAAAATTAAAATTCTTCTTGTGTTATAGGTGTCTTGTGGTAAATGTGGTAATGGTCTGGGCCACGAATTCCAGAAAGACCGTGAAGATGGTGGATCTCGTTTCTGAATATTCAGTCATTCCTTGAAGTTCATTCCATTAGCAGAAGGTAAGTGCTAGTATCATGTGAAGCCTGTGATCATCGCCTCAATGAAATATTTCATTGCAATTATTCTACTTGGGTCCTTTTCAGGAATGGAAAAGAGCGACAAGGAGATGGACAACGAGCAATAAAAACCTGAAGAATATGGCACATTGCAAGCAGGAATGATGAAAACTTTATGACGTTAACCAAGTAAAATTCATATGAATGGTTGGTTAACTGATGCAATGTATATCTTTTGTCTTAGTACTGTTTGCAGTGTGCTGTCAAATGTGATATTTTTGTATAGGTATGTTACATATTTTTATACCAATTATCTAGATGTTGATTCCATTAAACTGAAACATACATACCCCTTTATAATACTGATTAATTGTGATAGGATTCTGGTAATAAGAGTATAAAAATAGTTGACAGAATGTAAAGTTCATTACACTGTTTCTATGAGTTGTCAACATCTGTTCTACTCTTTGTATTTATTACCTTAACCAGACAAGATTGCAGTAAGGTGGATTGGAACTGCTAGTAGAAGGTAGGGGGAATGAGGACTTAGTCAAATTCAGTGACAGATGTTTTGGAGTTTGTTGGTAATAAGTTGCTGCTGCTGTTTTTTTTTTTTTACGTCGCACCAACACAGATAGGTCTTATGGCGATGTTGGGATAGGAAAGGGCTAGGAGTGGGAAGGAAGCGGCTGTGGCCTTAATTAAGGTACAGCCCCTGCATTTGCCTGGTGTGAAAATGGGAAACCATGGAAAACCATCTACAGGGCTGCCGACAGTGGGGTTCGAACCCACTATCTCCCGAATACTGGATACTGGCCGCACTTAAGTGAATGCAGCTATCGAGCTCGGTATTGGTAATAAGAAGGTCCCAAATTTTTATGTAATAATAAAGTGCGAAATATGTACAGTGAAATGTGTCATTAAATAAGTAATATAAAATGTGTATTAGTATTAATTCATTAGCCCGCCTGGTGGCCATGATCGTTAAGGCGCTGAAGTCTAAAACGTTCTAACACCGAGGTTAGCCGGTTCGAGTCCCGTTGGTCGAAAAAATTTTCACCATCAGAATGTTGGCCGGCAGGGTAGGGGAGGTGGTGGTATACAATTTCTAATCACTAGATTGCGTGCCAAAAGCCTGGATTAAATTCCAAACCTCTCCGCAGTGCTCATATGGAGTGAGGGCATATGACGCTGTTGATGGTGATTCGTCCGTCGGATGGGGACGTTAAGCCTTGAGCAGACCCCTTGGTGCTATTCGACAGGAGTAGGCTATGTGCCGGCACCGGGTTTCACCCTCTCCCTACTATCATATATCACGTCATTCATTTCATCTCCCATTAACTCCTCTGATGAGGTTGACGTCAGGAAGGGCATCCGGTCATAAAAAACCGCCACGACAAATTCATCTCACCTCATACCCGACCCCGTAGGGAAACGGGACAAGGGTTGGACAAACATTAGTATTAATTCATTAAATTTACAGAAATGTTTGTAGATTCCTTTTATTATGACTTACAGTTAAGATATAAACGACAAAGTTAGTGTTGTTGCTTTAGATATGTTACATAGTCTACTGTTCCTTAATTTTGACAGTAAGTATAGTTACTTATGATATTATCAAATTAAAGGCATAATCAAAATACTTAAAAAATTTAAAAAGAATGTTATGCACTATAAACCGTGGAGTGTATATCCAACCCTTGTCCCATTTCTTTAAAGGGACGGGTATGAAGTGAGAGGAGCCCTCATACCATTTTTTTTTTTACGATCGGATGCCCTTCCTGGCGTCAACCTCATCAGAGGGCTTAATGAGATGAAATAAAAGACATTATATATGATAGTAGGAATGAAGAGGATGAAACTAAGTACAGGAACATAGCTTACTCCAGTCAGATAAGACCAAGGGGTGTGCTCAAGACTTAACATCCCCATCAGACGGACGAATCACCATAAACAGTGTCGTATGCTCTCACTCCGTATGAACACTTCGGAGAGGTTTGGAATTGAATTCAGGCTTTTGGCATGCAATTTAGTGATTGGAAATTGTATACCACCATCTCTCCTAACCTGCCGACCAACAGTCGTGAATTTTTTTTCAACTAACGGACTCAAACTGGTTAACCACGGTGTTAGACCATATAGACTTGACGCCTTGAAGATCGTGGGCACCAGGCACTATAAATTGTGGACTATTTTACACAATTTATTGTTGTAGCTAATTTCTTGTTAACCTCGTGCCCTGAAAATGAAATAAATAAACATTACTAATTAAAGTTTTATATTAAAAACACTTAAATGTTTTTAACATTTGCAGTTGATGAAATTAAAGTATGGTTTCCTACTAGGAATCTTATTTTTGTTAAAGTTAATATTGTTTATATGTAAAATGAACCGGGCGAGTTGGCCGTGCGGTCAGGGGCATGCGGCTGTGAGCTTGCATCTGGGAGATAGTGGGTTTGTATCCCAATGTCGGCAGCCCTGAAGATGATTTTCCGTGGTTTCCCATTTTTCACACCAAACAAATGTTAGGGCTGTACCATTATTAAGACCACGGCCGCTTCCTTCCAACTCCTACGCCTTTCTTATCCTATCGTCGCCATAAAACCTATCTGTGTCGGTGCGACGTAAAGCCACCAGCAAAAAAAAAAAGTAAAATGAAATCCAAGTATAACCATATCAGAACCACAATTCATCAATATTTTTCATTTTCAGTGGTGAACAAGTAAGGTAATAAAATATGTAATTACATAAGAATCTGACCCCTAGTAATAAGCATTATCTTACATTTCTGTATCTTAGATGTGAACCTCCTCAATTTGTTAAATTACTTTCAAGTTCTTTTTCAAGGTTTAGTCGTGTTGTTCTATGTCCTTTATGTACAGGTTGCCAACATTTCATATGCATTGCACTGTTCTTTTTGAAGACAACTGTTATATTCCTACTAGAGCTGAGATTATCAAGCAACTGGAATGAAGTTCGACGTGGGTCACTGTGCCTTGCCTTACATTGTTTCTCCTTTGAATCATCTGGAACATACCCCTTGCTTGACGGTCATTTCCGGTACTGTTATGTAACTTGGGAGTTCATCCTGTGCTTTCATGATCTGACCTGCATATTGGTAATTTGTGTATAATAGGCATTCAAGAATTTATACCACCTTGAAAGAACATCTGAAGAACCAGGCTAACCATTCTGTGAAACAAATCACAACATTTCATTTGATAAAACCAAGATTTTAGCAGCTGTGCCCCATAATCTCAAAAGAGAAATCCAAGAGGCTATAGAAATTAAGAACACCCTAACAACATAAATTTAGAGGAAGACTACAAAATCAGCAATTCTTGCAGGTCAAGTCATGGAAACACAGGACGAACTCTCAACACCACCAGATACTTCCAACTAATTGTCGAGCGAGAGATATGTTCCAGATGTTTCAAAGATGAACCCTTAAAACTTGCAGAAAGATTATTTCAGGCAAGGCACAGTGATCACCTTCGTAGTTGACTTTATTTGCCAGGGGAGACTACCTCCGATCCAATAGGGATACATCCATCGCCTTGATAAAGAACAGTGCAATGTATTCAAACCATTGGCAACCTGTACTTAAGTTACATAAAACAACACCACGTCCAACCCAGAGAAAGAACTTAATGTGCTTGATTATTGTTTCATGTTTTCTCCTGTTGTTCTCGGTTACAATAATCAGTCCATCTCAACTTCCATCTGTTTTCCATAGTTAGATAAAAGTAATAGTATTGTAGGGAAATCCTCAATGTAATTTTAATTAATGTTGTATTGTCTGATTGTGATTTGATGAAGACAGAGCTTATAAAGGTGCTGGTTTCACCTGTATTTTTTTAATAATTAACACACATAACTTTGTGCTGTCCAGTTTTTAAAATAATTAACACATATACCTTTGTGTTGTCCAGTTGTGGACTAATGAAGAGCAATGAGCTATTAGTTTTTTTCCTTGACAGTTTTTCCATTTACACAACATGCCGATTGAGAGTTTTAAGTAAGAAATTTACTTGCTAAGTGTCATTCCTTTATAAGAATTATTTTATTTTAATGTTGGAGTATTCAACATATGTGTCTGGAATAAACATTACCTTTTATATTGCTATTACTGTTAATAACTTTTAATATTCTTGATATGATTTAACTCTTGATTGTATAGTTTATCAATTAAACCTGACTACGAATGTACATAATATGTGGTGTATGGAATATTTTGAGTAAGAAGTAAAAATCATTCAAGTTTCTCACAGATATAGAATAAAATTAAATTACTCCTTCATTCACTTGGACCAGGGGTAATAAAAAGAACCCAACACAGCCGGAACCTTCCTCGTTGTCCAATAATTAGAATATATTACTGTAATTTGGACGGATAAGCATCACCTTGATGTGAACTGTTGCTCCCTAATATTCTTCCTACATCAAGTCATATAAGGAACAGAAAATAGCATTAACACAATGACAAGTCAGTGTGGGAAGAGTGAGCAATAGTAAAGAGACGAGAAAACGCATAAGATGGACACTTGATATAGGCTTACACTGCTGTCTACAAATAGATGGACTCTCTCCTCATCAGTCTCAGTTTATTCAATCAGTCATCATTGATCTGCATTTAGGGCTGTCACCAGGAGGCAGATTCCCTATCAATTGTTCACCTAGTCTTGATCGTATGCAATTATCTTCATATTGATCCGTATTGTTACAATTACAATAAGTAGAAATAAGGATTCCACCTAATCAATACATATTTATTATATGTGATTATTTATATATATCACATTGTGGGACTAGTTTCAATCAAATAATGATCATCCTCAGCCATTTATAGCTAAAAATTGATAAATCATTAGACTCTGTACATATACATAAAACAATGACAGAACTTATACATTAAAGTTGGGTGATGTGCTAATGAGCTGTGTTATGAAATTTGATGTGTCTTAAAAAAGTAAAATTTTGCATCTGGTGACGTTAGAACAGGTATAAATTCTTGAAATTAAAATTAAGTTACTTCTAATGACATTCACATTTTGATGAATGTCAAATTCATCCCATTTGATTAGTTGAGTCTGTGGAAGGTACATCTATGAGAATTTCAGCATTCACTATAATCATGAATGTTACATGAGTGCTATCAGTTGAAACCCACAAATTGGGTAATAAGATGATCCTGAGGAGAAATTGGCAGTTTTTCCTTGAGAGAGCTTCAGTAGAGTTGATTGCCTATGTTTAATTTGTAAACTTCTGTGGTTTTCTGGAAATTTGAAAACGAGGTGTGGTTAAGTGACATTTGTAGAACCTCATAATCTGTATATAAATTTGTGAATTGTCTCAATACAGGTTGTTGAAGATGGCGTCTGAAAGGGAAAGGAAAGGAGAAAATGGAGCTAGTGAACCAATGTTGGATGAAAGTGTATGAGTAATATGAATATTGAATTTTCACGACCGCATTGTAATCGAAACAGACTTTCAATGTATTAGGTCGTGTTACGTACATGTAGTACGTGTTGAAGAGATGTTCAGTACAGAACAAAAATGGCCAGCCGGACACCAGTGGGATCCGAACCCACAACCTCCCGATTTTGCGTCGGTTGCTCTACCAATTGAGCTATGGTGGCCTAGGCCATCTTTGTTCTGTTTGAAAGGATCTGAGCTACAGGCCTGGCACTGCTGCTAGCACACTGTAGAGTGCGTTTAAGTCGCCCGTTGTGGGGCATGTCATTGAATATTGAATTTTCACGACCGCATTGTACTACATGTACGTAACACGACCTAATACGTTGAAAGTCTGTTTATACAGATTATGAGGTTCTACAAATGTCACTTAACCACACCTCGTTTTCAAATTTCCAGAAAACCACAGAAGTTTACAAATTAAACATAGTGTGCTAGCAGCAGTGCCAGACCTGTAGCTCAGATCCTTTCAAACAGAACAAAGATGGCCAAGGCCACCATAGCTCAATTGGTAGAGCAACCGACGCAAAATCGGAAGGTTGTGGGTTCGGATCCCACTGGTGTCCGGCTGGCCATTTTTGTTCTGTACTTAACATCTCTTCAACACGTACTACATGTAGGTAACACGACCTAATACGTTGAAAGTCTGTTTCGATTTTATGAGTAATGTGTTTTGCGGGACTCATCTCCGGTAGCACCGTCACTGCTGATTGTACACAGACTAAAGGTGTGTGAGGAGGAAGGTGAAGAAAGGGGAAGTAAGAAGAATATTGTACTAAGATGTTTAAAAATAACAAACCCCACGAACATAGAGATCCCCATATACCCTCCATAAATCCCCCACCCTATCGCATCTGCCAGATCCAAATAATTCCCTTGGTAAATCATTCTAATCCCAAATTCTTCTTCCTGTTTGAAAATTATTTTGATTTGAAAACTTTCATGTTTTTGTAATGCCCATTGGCCCAGGAAGCTATAGACATAAGGTAAGTATCCCGAAAGCTAGTGGAAATTGTGACTGGACATAATGTAACCGTACAAATTTGTTGGAGCTTTCGTGTTTATTCAACATCTGGATATATTATCGTATACTGTATATTTTATAAGATCTGATGTGTTTTAGGCGTCTTTGTGCACCACATGGTGTGATAGACCTAGCCATGCTTGTTTCTTTCGTCCTATATTTGTGTCCCCCCCACCTTTTTTTTTTTTTTTTTTTTTCATGATCCATTTTAACTTCCAGGGTTGGATTTTCGTCCAGACTCAGCGAGTGATCCCACCTCAATCGCTTCAAGGGCAGTGTCCTAGTAAGTGAGAGTTTGGGTCGGTGAAATAGCTGGGGAGGAGGACCAGTACCTCACCCAGGTGACCTCACCTGCTATTCTTAACAGGGACCTTGTGGAGGGATGGGAAGATTGGAAGGGATGTACAAGGAAGAGAGAAAGAAGCAGCTGTGGCCTTAAGTTAGGTACTACCCTGGCATTTGCCTGGAGAAGTGGGGGAAAGCACGGAAAACCATTTCCAGGGTAGCTGGAGTGGGAATTGACTCCCCCTCTACTCACTTGACTCCTGAGGCCGAGTTGACCCTTCCAGTCCTCGTACCACTTTTCAAATTTCGTGGTAGAGCCGGGAATTGAATCAGGGCCTCTGGGTGTTGCAGCTAATCACACTAAACACTACACCAGAGTGGACTGTCCTATAATTGTCCACACATTGTCCCCGTAAAGATTATGTAAAACCAAAATTGTCGCCTGAAGAGTGTGTTGATCAGAGTTTTGGAAGAATTGTTCAGTACTGTTTAGAGATGGAAAAAAAGGTGCTATGGTTTGACTTTCTCTGACTTGCATTGAATGGCATTTGACCTGGCTAAAATGGAATCATTTGTTTTTGCAAAAGACTTTAAGGAAGCCACAAAATTTAATCCATGGCAAGAATTCAATTCCCTCTGAAGAGATGGGAATAACAACTTCCTGATGGTGCACCCACTAGTTCGACTTGTGTTTTGTGTTTTTTAGTGATTCTGGGTGGATTACATAATCTCTTTTCTCTAAGTGGTTGGAGAATTCCATCTCCATTGTCAGACCATCTAAAGAGAGGCCTGTTGTCCTTATTCTAGATGACCACTACTTGCACACACGAAACACTGAGGTGATCACAACAGGGCTCATGAGACTGGCATTTCCATTGTGTGTCTTCCTTCCCACTCCACAGATAAAATGTAGCCTTCATGTTAACATTGAAGACTTAATATGCCCAAGCTATTGAAAACTATTTGACTAATCCCCAGGCCAAATTGTTAGAAAGCTACAGGTATTGTTCAGAGATCAGAAGAATGCACATGCCCGGTGAGGCACAGGGTGAAGGAGTTTTCACCAGCAGAGCCAGTGACGCAATGGTTACCATAGCAACTCTGCTACTGACCAGGCGACTTAATATTATCTTCTACTGACAGCTCTTTGATCTTGTCAGTTGTAATCCAGCTGTGTCTGTGTTCATTGCTGTTGTGTTGTTCTGCGTTCATTTGTGTTCCTTTCTCAGTTTGCCATTTATCTGTTGTTATTGTTGTTGCTCTTAATTTCTCTTGTTATTTCTGTGTGTAACTGTTTTGTAAAGACACTGTAATGTCTGTCGTATGCAAGAAGGGAAAGACAATTCACAGTGAAACTAGAGAAGTGATCAGGAATATTATAAAACAATGTGATGAGGAAGGTAGACAAGGAAAATTCAAGTACTTGGTAACAGAGAGTAACTTGCGGGCTGCTAATTACAGTGGTGTATCTGTTCGAACGATCTCAAAAATTCGAAAGGAAGGACTTTCTGCTGGTGAGTCTTTCACTGTGTACTCCAGGTAAGAAGAGGCCTAGATCAGAGGAACACAAGTTTCATTGTGATGAATTTGATAGGGGAGTCATAAGAGACGTCATAAACGACTTCTATGTAAAGCTGAGAATAGTTCCAACAGCACCGAGCTGCTAAAGGCAATTCAAGCGAAAATGAACTTTCCGTGGAAGGTGCACACACTAAGAAAGTTGTTACATCATATGGGTTTCAAGTGGAAGAGATGCGCCAGTAACAGGAAAATACTGATTGAGCACCCAAACATTGTTTACTGGTGAATTAACTATTTAAGACGAATGAAAATTTACCGTTCTCAGAACAGGAACATCATTTATATTGATGAATCTTGGGTAGACAATAACCTGACATTTAATCAATGTTGGCAGCGTGACAGTGTTCATGGCATAACGACCAACAGAAGCTCTTCAAATAGGCTTATACTTGTCCATGCTGGTTCTAAGAGTGGGTTTATTGATGGAGCAAAGCTGATTTTTAGAGCAGGAAAGGCCGCAGGACATTACCATGGCCAAATGAATGGAGTAAATTTTCATAAGTGGGTGAGTGAAAAATTCTTCCTAATCTTCCCTCTGAAAACGTTATAGTAATTAACAATGTGCCTTATCACAGTACTGAAGTAAACAAAGTACCTTGTCGGTATGCTGTTAAAAGTGATATAGTGAAATGGTTAAAAGAGACTAAAGTGAATTTTTCTCAAGAAATGAAGAAATTTCAGCTTTTTGAACCGATCCAGAAGTTCAAAGATCCTGAAAAAAAAAATACTGGTTCAATGAATTATTGAGATTTCATGGGCACACGGTTTTACGCTTGCCTCCTTACATGTGTGAATTGGCCTGGGCCAAAATCAAAAGAACTGTACGAGAACAGAACATTTCGGGTGACATCTTGTTAACGAAGCTGCAGGGAGTGACGGCGAATGCTATCGCATCTGTGACTCCCGCTGATTGGGAGGGATTCGACCAACATGTCATCAACCTCGAAAACAAGTTCTGGGAAAAAGACGGATTAATGGAAGATGCAGTAGACAGTTTTATCATACGCTTAGGTGATATGGAATCCAGTGACGATGATGATGGGGAGAGTGGTAATTCATCTTCCGATTCTGACCTAGCTGAATCGCTAGCAGTGAGCGATGATGAAATTGATTAACCGGAATCCTGTTACTCACTCTAGTTTTTAATTCTTTAATAGCTGTTCAAAATCCTAAGATTACTGTGTCCCCATGCAGGCTACATTTTAATTTTTTTCTCGGTACTGTATTTTATGCTATTTATTCAGTCTCAAACTGTTCATTCAATTAATTTCATCAATAAATGTCATCACTATGTCTTTTCCAGACTCCCATCTTTTCTCCATCATGTCTTAATGTAAAGATCAGGTCAAATGTTGATCTGTCTTTCCTAAAACCATACTGTTCTACCATTTTTCCTTCTAGCTTCCTCCTCAGTCTTCCTTCCAATACTCTCTCAAATATCTTAGCTACATGGGCAATAAGGGTGATCCCTCTGTAGTTGTTATATTCCTTTTTATCACCTTTTTTAAAATATCGGGATAATTAAACCCACTCTTCTGGGATCTCTTTCTTCCTCCAGATTATTCTAAATAATCTATACAGCCTTTGTAGTCCTATTGGTCCTGCTGCTTTTATCATTTTCTTAGTTACCTCATCCACTCCTGCTGCTTTACTGCTCTTCATCTTTTGTATGGCTTCCTCTATTTCTAACATCGATATCTCCTTTTCTTGTTCTTCTTCTTTCCCTATTGTTTCTTCTTGCTCCTTCTCATCTACTAGTTCACTGTATTTAATATTTAGCAATTTTGAGAAGTATTCTTCCCATCTTTTTAGTATGTCATCTCTTTGCATCAATATCTGTCCTGTTTCAGTTTTTACAAATTTTGTATCTTCCCTATTTTGTAAACTATTCTTCACCAAACCATACAAAACCTTTTTACTTCCCTTTATTTTCTTACATACCTTTTTAGTTTTTTTATATTTCTGCCAATTCCCTGTACTATTGCTGCCTATCCACTTCCTCCAAGCCATTTCTTTCTCTTTAACTGCTTCCTTTACCCTGCTGTTCCACCAAGGAGTTTCCTTTTCCTTTTTTCTCCCTGATAGTCTTCCACAGGTGTTTACTGCACACTTTACAAAACCATTTCTGAAACGTGTCCATTCCTTTTCCACACTGTTTACTTCATCTTTGGGAATTTCTTTCTTCAGATCCTCTTGAAACTTTTCCCTTACTTCTTTCTCTTTTAACTTCCATCCCTTTACTTTTCTTTCCCTTTTTTCTGTTAACTTCGTTACTTAATTTGGCTATCACCACTTTATGGTCTCCTTCGAAATCTGCTCTTGGCATTGCTGTCGCATCTTCTTCTCCACCAGAATAAGATCAATAATTTTCTTTGTCTTTCTATCTCCCCAACCACATCTAGTTATTTTTTGAGAGTTCTTTTTTCTAAACCGCATATTGCCAACAATTAATCCATTCCTTCTACAAAAATCTATTACCAAATCTCCTTCTTCATCACTGATCTGGTCAATTTTGTCCTCATATTGTGCTAGATCTTCTCTCAGTATAACACCAACACCATGTGTTGCCATCTTTCCTCCACTCCAATATAATCTATACCCTTTCTTCAATTCTTTTTGACCTTTCCCCTTCCATTTTGTCTCACTCATTCCCATCATTGCTATGTCTTTCTTCTCCATATACTCTATCAGTTCTTCTACCTTGCCATTCAAAGTCATGACATTGATGATACCAATTTTTGTTTGTGATGTGAGGTAGCCCACTTCTCACAGTTCTCCCAGAGCACCGGGAGCTGCGCGTCACTTCATTTTTTTAGACTCTTTGTACGATGGGTTCACCACTCCCAAAGGTGTTTTATTACCTTCTGGCAGGTTCAAATTAGGCCGCCCCTAACATGGAGTCAGACGCCTTTTGTAGCTGCCTCTTCCGCCATCTGCACCGTACCAAAGTCCATCTTCTCCACCGTAGATGCCATTGCAGTCTTCATCCATAACCCAGAGCAAGGGCCCTCCATATTTATGAACCCTGGAGAGAGGGTGCCCAGTATTTTAAAGCCCCCAGGAATTGGGCTACCTGTTCGTCTGCAGGTTGTATTGGGTATTTCAACCAGCCCTGCGTACTGTAGGGAGCTCCCGTCCGCCACCTCGGGACACACTCTGTAGGGGTCAGGTTCCCGTGGTTACTTATTAGAAGTTAATCTCACCCACAAAGTATAATATCCATAAAGTATAATATCATAAAGGCCTATCTAATATACAATAGTAACTTTTTATTTAAATTCATATGGATTTGTTAGTATGGTAGATAAATATGACGTTAAAGAGATTAAAAACAATTTATTTCTTAACGGATGAGAGTTACGCTGATGATAATGAGACATTAGTAAAATTAAAAAACAGCGTAAATCAAAATACTGGAACTCGAAGTTTGGTAACCAGGCGAGTTGGCCGTGTGGTTAGGGGCGCGCAGCTGTGAGCTTGCATCTGGGAGATAGTGGGTTCGAACCCCACTGTCTCCAGTCATGAAGATGGTTTTCCATGGTTTCTCATTTTCACACCATACAAATACTGGGGCGGTACCTTAATTAAGGCCATGGCCGCTTCCTTCCTACTCCTAGGCCTTTTCTATCCCATTGTCGCCATAAGATCTATCTGTGTTGGTGGGACGTAAAGCAAATAGTAAAAAAGTAATTTAAAAAAATTAAAAAGTTTGGTATGCTTTATTATTACTAAGAGTAATTCTTTCGCTAGAAATCCAGACATATTGAAGCAGTGGCGCCGGCCTCAAAATACATTCTGTTATGCATGAACTAATAGCACTGTCAACTTGAGATTTGATATAATGTATTATATCAATTTTATATACTTTGAACCTTTCTCTCCGACTCCGTCACTTGAAGTTTTTGAGGCAATAATGTGGGTTTTCAAAGCATGCTGAAATAACACTGCAAAAGGATTAGCCAGTTATATTGCAGACTTTTGCTCTTATTAATGCTGCGATTTGGTATACGCGAGCAATACCAGTTGTGGCAAAGCAATATACGTATCAACTAAGTGAAAAATCAGACAGATTCTTCCATATTCATCTGAGTTTTCACATATCTGATTAGATCAGGCAAGTGTGAGTCAATGTTTTCGTGAAGCAGATACTAGCCGATCTGTCTGGGCAGAACAGGAAGTTCGAGCTTGCAGCCACATTCCTCATTCTTGCATTTTTCTCATCTCTACACAGTAGTCACACTATGCAAAGGTTAACATGAAAGCTAAAACCCATAGAGACAGCTGTGAAAGGCTTTAGGAAGACAGGAATCTTTCATTTTAATCCTGACATATTTCTGGATGAAGATATCATCTGCCAGAAGAAGCAGAACAGTGGTCAAAAGGAGACTGGAGCCATCCTCACCCTGTTGTAAGTCCCAAAGTAATCTGGGAAGTTCCACCAACTTGTTCAAACAGGCATGGTGCAGCAGCACTGATAACAGCTACACCACACAAAATGATATGGTTCTGGAGGCATTAGACAAGAAGCAAAAGTCAACATGAGAAAGGCTTGAAAAATCCACCCTCACCTCCTCAGCCTGAAAGGCCACTCTCTTGAACACGTTTGTCTGATCTAAAACCTGCACCATAAGTTCTTCATTTCAAGGCGTCTTCATCTGCTCTGAAACCTGGACAGGCTGTTGCATCCACGTCTTCATGCTCAACTAAAATAAGAAAAAGGCTACTAAAAATGGCTTTCATGGCCGTAGATCTTACGATCATAGGAATAGAACCGGCTTTTGGGTGGTTAGGCCGTGTGCGTTTCCAGAGTTAAGATTGAGAAACCTGTTTAATTTGAACTTTGCCTGGTTGGCTACTAAGTTACAAGTAATTATTCTCATTTTGTTCCATGTTGAAGATGACGTATACCACAAAAATTGTGTTCATTCTTTTTTGTCTATCCGGACTTAACTGAACAAATGCACAAGCACCTTCATCATGTTCTATCATCAAATAATAATAATAATAATAATAATAATAATAATAGTACCGGGAGGTACACCTCAACTCTAAAATAAGAGTTTTGTCTGTACATTGCTCAGAATTTGAAAAGAATAGTATTTCTGTATCGTTCATATTCACAGCAACCAGGAAATGCACTTTTTACTTTTCCGTAATTTATGTATGTATGTATGTATGTATGTATGTATGTATGTATGTATGTATGTATGTATGTACACGCATCACTAGAAAACGGACAAAGATAATTTAATGAAAATCGGTATACAATGTCGAGGAATAAGTCGCTACAATCTAGGCCATAAATAATTTTATTCACGCCGATAGAAATGGTAGTTTAGGGGAAGGCCTAAAATTTAATTTTCAAATATTTATGTTTTTAGTAGCCCTATCGTAATAAAAATTGGTATGAAAAGACGAGGAATACGTCGCTACAATCTAGCCTATGAATAATTTTATTCACGCTGAGTGAAATGGTAGTTTAGGGGAAGGCCTAAAATTTAATTTTAAATATTTACGTTATAAGTGATCCTGTTTCATTGAAAATTGGTATGCAAAGTCGAAGATTGAGCCACTACAATTTAATCTATAAGTAATTTTATTTACGCTGAGTGAAATGGTAGGTTAGGGGAAGGACTAACATTTAATTCTCAAATATTTATATTATTAGTGGTCGTATCGATAAATACTACATATCCAAAGTTATACAGAATTAAATTTCCGACCATTTATGTCTTATACTTTTTTACCGTACCGGCTATGATAACACAGATATTCATGAATTTGTATTTTTGTTACTAAGTCCATATCTACGCCGAACCACGAAAAAATGGGTTAACAGAATTTAATGAAAATCGGTATATAGAGTCGGGGAATAAGAAACTACAGTCTAAGCTATAAACAGTTTTATTCATCCTGAATGAAATTGTAGTTTAGGGGAAGGTGCTTAAAATGTAATTTTTAAATACCAATATTATTGGTCCTATCGAAAAGTACTATATAAAAAAGTTACAGAGAATACAACTTCCGATCATTTATCTTTTATTCAGTTTTACCGCACCGACTATGATAAGAGTGGTATTTCAGAGTGGGAAGAAAACGAAATCAACAATAACATTACATTGACCATTGTTTATTGAGATGTTCTTTGTCTCTTATCCTGCCTCTCAACTCCGATAGATGGGATTACTGCTGCGTACCGAGTATAACAGCCTGACTGAATATTGGCGGGAAATATCCGGGGAGTTAGAAAACTTTCTTCTTTAGCATGCCATTCGTCTGGTTCATACATTTTCTGATACAGCTGGTACGTAACACACTGGTTCATCATAGTATTTCAGCTATTCGATCCCTACTCTGACGCGCTGTTTTGAATTAGCAGTGTGCATACTTAAGGCAGAGCCTCAGTAGTAGTAGTATGGCCTGGTCTAGAAAAATAACTTAGGCCTTTTCCAAATTATAGCACCACCATATTCACTAAATAACTCAAAATTCAACTCTGAAAAGAACCGTTTCTTAAGAAAAGTGTTACGAAAATTTGGTTATGTTTATTTGTTCTTGGCCTCAAAAATGGTGGACACTGGCAGGATATCAATGTTTACTTGGACTCGGTGGTGTGTGAGGCCTGATGGGACATTGAAGACAAAAGCGGGATGTATAAAGGCGGTAGCCATGTGTATGTATCATGTTTTGCGTCGTGTGCAATAAATAGTATGTTCTATCTTTGTGGTTAATACTAGTTCAGTGAATTAGTCCCTTAACGAAACAATATGGTGACCCCGACGTGATCATAACGCGTACAGTAAGAAAAGTTGCGATAGAATACGGTACGTAAGATTTCTTTTGTCAGTGAAAAATACCGGCACACGACCATGGAAAGATTAGTGAAACAACGTAAACCAATTCGGGCGTCGTTTACAAAGGTGTATAACGAACTAATGCGAAGTTTAACTAGTGAAGTAGTTGAGCTGGAATCGGCACAGAAGATGCTGATGAAACTGGAGAGGTTAAGTGCTGACCTTTCCCCACTGGATGAAAAAATATTAGAACTAACATTGGAACAAGAGGACGATGTTTATAACCGTGAGTACGAGGCAATTGAAACATATAGAGACAATGTGGACGAAGTTAAGTTAAAGATGACGAATTTATGTACTGAAAATGTAGGCATAGTTAAAGATCACAGATCGGATATTTCATCTACAGCTAAAAAGAATTTAAAACTACCTAAGTTGGAACTAGCCAAGTTGGGGGGGGGGGGAAATAAAGGATTGGCTCGGATTCTGGAGCATGTTTAAAAGAATCCATGATGATTGTGATATAGAATCTGAAGATAAATTTCAGTATCTGATTCAGTGCACCAAACCTGACAGTCGAGCCAGAGAACTGGTAAATAGCTTCCCTGCCACTGCCGAAAACTATCCAAAGGTTATAGAGTGTATGAAGGAACGCTTTGGACGTGAAGATCTTTTGACTGAGTATTACGTTAGGGAGCTTATTGGGTTAGTTATCCAGAATGTGTCCCATAAGAAAGATAAATCAGGGATAGCCGCTTTGTATGATACACTAGAGAGCAAGTTAAGAGCATTAGAATCCATAGGTGTAACCAGAGATAAATATGGGTCAATGTTGTTCCCCCTGGTAGAATCGTGCTTACCTGAAGATGTTTTAAGGGTATGGCTCAGAAATCAATCGTCAGGGAATGAAGATTTTATCAGTCCACATAAAGATAAACTGGAGACTCTTCTTAATTTCCTTAAACGTGAAGTGGAGGGAGAAGAAAGGATTACCTTTGCGCAGGCAGGTTTCGGTTTAGCCGATAGGAAAAAACAAGAGAAGGGAAGAGGGAAAATTTCTGAAGATACATCGCTACCAACTGCGAGTTCATTGTTCTCTGCGAAATTCGATGACAAGAAGCGAAAGTGTGTGTTTTGCAGTAAACCACATGAGAGTAAGGAATGTCATCTTGCTCAACAAATGAGCTTGGAAGAAAAACGTAACAAGCTAGCCAAAGAAAACTGTTGTTTTGCATGTCTGAAGTTAGGGCACAGAGCCAAGAATTGCAAGGCACACATTCGATGCCCCTTGTGCACTAACCCTCATGTTGTTATTATGTGCCATAAACTAGATGTGAAAGGGGCTGAAGAGAAACTTGAACCTAGAACTCGGGAAGGTGGGGAAAACCAGAGCAATATCTCCATGAACATTCAGAGTGCCACAAAGGAGGTGTTTCTTCAAACATTGTGTATCAAGCTGACACATAAAGGGAAACAGAAGAAGGTCCGGGCATTGATAGACAGTGGATCCCAGAGATCCTACATCTTGAAGAAGACGGCTGAGGAAATGGGATACAAACCTTTGAAAACAGAGACGATGATTCATAAGTTGTTTGGAGGCGCTGAGACCTGTGAAGAAGACCACCATGTGTACAACGTAGAGGTGAGCAGCTGCGATGGTTCATATAGTACAACGTTGCAGTTAATCGATCAGAAGGTAATTTGTGGTAAAATTCCAAAGTTGAAGTTTGGGCCCTGGATGAAGGAGATGAGAGAGAAAAAGATATGGCTCTCAGATGTGGGAAGTGATCCAACTGACGTGGAGGTTCTTCTAGGAGCTGATGTTGCTAGAAATATTTTGATGGATGAAATGCATAAGCTTGAATCAGGATTGGTAGCCGTTAGGACTGCGCTTGGCTGGACAGTGACAGGCAGACTGAAGGAAGGGGAGAAGGACACTCTAGCTCCATATACAACTTCACTGTTCATTCAATCTGCCTCGATAGCTGACTTATGGAACTTGGATACCATAGGCATATCTGATCCAGTGGAAAACAAATCGAGAGAAGAAATGGAAGAAGCCGCACGTAACTACTTTCAAAATACAGTAAGAATTAATGGCGATGGCCGATATGAAGTTGCGTTACCTTGGCTGGAGAGCCGTCAGTATCTACGGAACAACAAGGAGATAGCGGAAAAGAGATTGATCTCTGTTTCGAACAGGCTGATCAAGGAAGGAAAGTTTGAGGAATACGGAAAGGTGTTTCAGGAGTGGGTAAATGAGGACATCATTGAAGAGGTTCCAGAGGAAGAAAACAAAGATCGATGTTACTACTTACCACATCGAGGAATATTTAAAGACAACTCTACCGCTAAGGTGAGACCAGTTTTTGATCTTTCCTGCAAGTCAAAGGATACGCCTTCATTGAATGAGTGCCTCGAGAAAGGACCTAATTTGCTACTACAAATCCCCACACTTCTTTTGATGTTTCGGAAGAATAGGATAGGGGTGATTTCGGATATTAGAAAGGCTTTTCTTCAGATATCTGTCCAAGAAACGGACCGTGATTGGTTACACTTCTTATGGTGGAAGGATATAGAGAGAAGAGAATTAAAGGCATTTCGTCACTGCCGAGTAGTATTTGGACTGAATTGCAGCCCATTTCTGCTGGAAGCACTGTTAGATCTACACTTGAAACATAGTACAGACTACCGAGGGACAGCTGAAAAGTTGAGAAACTCCTTTTATGTCGATAATTGCATCACTTCTGTGGACAATGAGGAGGAATTATGTATGTTTATGGAAGAATCTACTGCATTGCTGAGCAGAGCACGGTTCGATCTTCGTAACTGGGAGCACACATGGCTAAATTCTTCTGAAAGAGATTCATCCGCTTCTGAGGTAACTTCAGTGTTAGGTCTTCGATGGAATAAAGCAAGAGATGTTCTTTCTTGTGAACAAATTGACGTATCGAGGATTGGTGAGAAGATCACTAGAAGGAATGTATTGGCTGCTGCCCAGAGCATCTTTGACCCCATCGGTTTTACGTGCCCTGTCTCTATAGTACCCAAGTTGCTGTTACAGGAAAGTTGGCTGAAGAAAATGAGCTGGGATGAAGAAATGGAGGACGAAATGAGGAAAAAGTTTGAAAATTGGCTTCAAGAACTGAACGTATTGCCTGATATTAAAATTCCTAGACAAATAGCACCTTGTGAAACACAGGAATCTTGGAGCCTTCACACATTTTGCGATGCGAGCGGCGTAGCATATGCCGCAGTTGTATTCCTTCGATCACAAGATGGTCAAAATTCAAATGTAACACTCTTACAGGCGAAATCTCGTGTAGCACCTCTGAAGAAAACTACTATTTCTCGGTTGGAACTCTTAGCTTGTTCAATTGCAGCTCGTCTTGCTTCCTCCATAAAGGCAAGTTTAGGAATTGGAGACCTTTCAACTTATTATTGGACGGATTCGACAACAGCGCTCTGCTGGATCAAGAGGAAAGAAGTCTGGGGAACTTTCGTGGCCAACCGGGTGAAGGAAATTAAACAATTGTCGAGCCCTGATAGTTGGAATCATGCGCGTGGAGTGAATAATCCGGCTGACCTACCCTTCAGGGGATGCTCCGCTACCAAACTCCTGATGTCGAAATGGTGGGAGGGTCCTCAGTGGCTGAGATGCCCCAGTTCTGAGTGGCCTAATGACGATGTCATGCCTGATGAAGAAAAGGTCAACGAAGAGAAAAGGAATGGACTTTCTACTGTTTTAGTTTCTACGAAACCAGAAGAAAAATGGTATCTTCATTATTTTTCAAAGTACACGAAAGTTGTCAGGATGACAGCTTGGATTTTGCGATTCATCCACAACACAGCCGGAAGGAGAGGACGACACACTTCAAAGGAACTGGAAGTGGAAGAGTTGCAAATGGCTGAAAGGAGGCTATGGAAGATTGTGACGCAAGAGATGCTTGGAGAAAAGGAGCGGTCGTCCCTCAAATCTCTCAATGTGTTTGAAGATGAAAGTGGGTTACTTCGGGTCAAGACGAGGTTAACAAGAAGAAAGGATGAATAATTATTCCTTACTCCCATTCTGATACCTGCAAACCATAAGCTAGTTCACATGATGATTTGGAATCGTCTCATGCTGGAGTACAAGTTCTGCTCTCTACTTTGCGAGAGCGGTTTTGGATCGTCAATGGTAGGAGAACCATAAGAAAGGTGATTTCTGGCTGTGTCAAGTGTAGAAGATACCAAGTGAAAGGAATTACCACAGAGGTCGCACCTTTGCCTGAGGATCGAATTCGAGATGCTTCTGTTTTTGAGATTGTAGGGGTGGATTTGGCTGGCCCATTACATCTCCGCGGGGGTGAAAAGGCATGGATAGTGATATTCACATGTGCTGTTTACAGAGCTGTACACTTTGAGCTCATCAGGGCTTTGTCTACTCCAGGGTTCCTTCAAGCGTTACGAAGATTTATTGCTCGGAGAGGGAGACCAAATGTTATTTACAGTGATAATGGAAGGAATTTTGTGGGAGCTGAAAATGCGCTCCGTGATCTTGACTGGACGAAAGTGAGTGTAGAAGCTAGTTGTCTGAGAATCGCTTGGAAATTCAATCCTCCCACAGCTGCATGGTGGGGAGGGTTTTAGGAACGTATTGTTCAGATGCTAAAGAAGTTGTTGCGACGAATCTTAGGTCGTTCCTCTTTGGATTATGAGGGACTGTTGACAGTATTAATGGACACTGAAGCAGTTATTAATTCCCGACCGTTGACTTACTTATCTGAAGACAGTGATGATTTACTAGCATTGACTCCAGCAATGTTTCTTCAGGATATTCCTAGGGTGGGAGTGCCCGATATTGATCACATTGATCAGATAAGCCACGGAAAGAGATTCAGATATATGCAGCATCTGAGGACAGAATTACGTAAAAGATTCAGGATAGAGTACTTAGGACAACTTAAACCGGGGAAAGGTCAGACGAACCCCCGTCGAGAGTTAAAGGTTGGGGAAGTAGTGATCCTTGGAAGTGATGGAGCACGTAGAATGGACTGGCCTTTAGGAAGAGTGGTTGCTGTATATCCTGGGAAGGACAATGTCATCAGGGTGGTCAAGGTGAAGACTGCTGGTGGTGAGTTGGACCGGCCTGTGCAGAACATCTATCCACTGGAAGCAACTCCCATTACTGAGTGGCAGAATGAAGAAGAGGTCCAGGAGAAGAGCCCTGCTGTGCCTGTCTCTAGCAGAACTGTTCCACGAGTGGTTACGTCAAGATGTGGGAGGAAGATACGAATCCCATCTCGTCTCAGTTTGTAGATTTTTCTTTGCTTTGTTTTGTTTTGGTTGTGAATTTAGTGGTTTTAATCATGTGATTAAAAGGTGGGAGGATTTGGTTATGTTTATTTGTTCTTGGCCTCAAAAATGGTGGACACTGGCAGGATATCAATGTTTACTTGGACTCGGTGGTGTGTGAGGCCTGATGGGACATTGAAGACAAAAGCGGGATGTATAAAGGCGGTAGCCATGTGTATGTATCATGTTTTGCGTCGTGTGCAATAAATAGTATGTTCTATCTTTGTGGTTAATACTAGTTCAGTGAATTAATCCTTTAACGAAACAAAAAGGTTCTTTCTTTTCACTTTTATTAAAGTCTACATTCAATTTATTCCAAACTGGCAGTGAAGAGGAGGTTTCTCTTCTGGCTTGGAGGAAAAATTTGCCTTAAAGTCAGATAGATTTTTCCGCCGCCAGTGTAGTGAATTGATATTTTCCGACTCATCGGGTACTCCTAGGAAACAGATTATTAATTGGGCATAGTTTTTGCCCTGGGAGTCTCCACTATTCGACCCTCTCCCCGCCGAAGAAAACCGAAGAGTGTTCGCGGAACACGGCTGTCTGCGGTTTGGTCATTCCAGGTCTGAAACTTTGGACTGTTAGATAGGCAGCGTAGTCCTGTTCGTTAAAAGTGAGAAAATGTGTGGTGTTTCATTTGAACGAGTATTTTGTAATATGAAAGCATTGCTTTTAATTGCGCCATTCCTATTGACGTCATTGTATGTTCATTTCGGTTGGGAAAACTACTAAGACAGTCTTTCTTAGGATGTAAAAAGCCATTATAATCAAAATATCCCAACCTGATTGTGACTGATGATATGAAATTGTCTACCATTACAGTGAAAATTCCCTCAGTCTTCATATGAGAAAAGATGTTTGGTGACCTCCGGTCGCGTTTCTAGGGTAACGTTAAGAGCTATACAGTTTAAGACAAATTTGCTCACAATGTGTACACTACCTAACCTAGAATTCTGTATACAATGTAAAACTCCGTAGCGAAGCGCGGGTAAGTTACATCAGCTAGTTCAAAATAAGTGCCTTAATGAACACCTCTACCGACCAAAATGTGAAATTGCTACTACATAAAGTTGAGACTTTAATCAGATGATGTCACTACTGAAATATTAAGTAATTGTGTTTTGGTGAAGTTTCCTAAACTGGTTGGATTTCTCTTGGTTTTTGTTTTTGCTGTACATCAAGAAGTTTGGACATTTTTCCACAGATGTCACTATCAAAAAACTATGCTCATGCACTCTGGTGCAAGGTAAAGGAAGTTGTTATTGAAATAAATTTTGTGTTTATAGGTTTTCTCAACTTTCATTTGTTTTTTATGTAATTCTAGGTTTGCAACACTTCTGTCTCATTCCGCCAGTTTTGAATGTGGCTAATGAAAATTTTCTGTAATTATTTTTCAGCCTATCACAGGCTTCTTGTTCGGTGTTGAGTGTAAATTTTGGGTTCAGCCAATAAAAATGAGAGGGTGTGTCCAGATTAGTCCTGAAGTCTTTCGAACCTCCCCTGAGGGTATATAAGTTGCGGCTTTTCGAGTTTCCTTGTCTATTGATCGTCGTCTTTCTGAGTGTGTGTGTGTGGGAGGCGGGACGCCTCATTTGTCGGCAGGCAGTACATCAGCCAGGTAATGGCCACATAAATTCAATCTTTCTTGCTGTTCCCGCATACTTATCCGAGGGGAAGGTCCGAATTTTTAACTATGTAACTGTTTTAATGTAAACGTCTTCTTTTTCATGTAAAATTTCATAAAGTCTTTAACTGTAAATCGGGGATAGATAGTGAGTTACCCTCTCGAGCTCCCCTTCATCTTGGTTTGAGGTGACTACGATTTCGTAACTGTTTTCTTTCCTGTAATATATTAGTTATTTCCATGCAAGCCACCTCAGTAGCTTTGGACTAGCCCCAGTTTCATCGGCCGAGAGTCCTGTAGGTTTTTAATATTTAATTATCTGGGAGCGCAGTGTACGCTTCCATTCAGTTTGTGTTCGGGCCATTTATTTAACCTGTTCTTTTCTGCAAAGGCCCGGTAGGTTGGGTACTAGATACCCCTGTGTAAAACTATTTCCATTCGTAATTCGTGCCTTATGAGGCCAGAGAGTGTAAGACTTGGATGTAATGTTGCCTTGAGTAGGTTGTAAGAAATTGAGAGCATGTAAGCTCTTTTCAAAGTTTTGTTGTAGTGTGAGGTGCCTCTGGAAGGCTAAAAATTGTAAATTTTGGAGCAAGTGCTCTTGAATTGGGGGATTTCTGCCCTTGACTAAATTATTCCTCATTTGGAATTGTAAATTTTGTAAACTTGATCTTGTGGCTCGGATTTTGTAAATCGAGGGCTTGTAGCCCAAAATTGTTAAATTTCCTATTCTGGGGTGTTCCACCCTTGTTTGGCATTGTACCTGAGATAACATTGTTATTTTCACTAAGTGAAAAAATTGTTAAGTTTGTTGTTTTGAAGAAATACAACCTTCAGTTCAAATTTTAAATTAATTTGAGTATTGTAGATAGACCCATTCACCCCAGCACCTTCTTTCACCTCTTTCTTCTCCACGGATATCACCGTAATAATAATAATATTTGCTTTTCGTCTCACTAACTTTTTCCACAGTTTCCGGAGACGCCGAGGTGCCGGGATTTAATCCCGCAGGAGTTATTTTACGTGCTAGTAAATCTACCGACAGAGGCTGACAAATTTGAACACCTTCAAATACCACCCGACTGAGCCAGGATCGAACCTGAAAAGTTGGGGTCGGAAGGCCAGCGCCTCAACCGTCTGAGCCTGGCGTTCTCTATCATCATTATGTAACTGAACAGCCCCCCCCCCCAAAAAATCGGTCGATCTTGACTACGCTACTTGTTAAGTTAGTATTGGACTTTTATGTGAATTTGAAAAATACCGTTATTATTATTATTATTATTATTATTATTATTATTATTATTATTATTATTATTATTATTATTATTATTATTATTATTATTATTATTATTATTGGTGGTGGTGGTAGTATTTGCATTTGCCAAATAATCTAGAAAATTAGTAAGATGTTTAATAACTAATTGATATTGCTAGTGGCAAATATATCTCAATATGCAAACCAAGTGCATCTGACAAACCTGTTTTAAATAACTGATCAACCCTTCAGTTACGCCAACACAGCAAGAGAATTCTGATTTTTTTTTTTCATTTTGTTTTACGTCGCACCGACACAGATAGGTCTTATGGCGACGATGGGATTGGAAAGGCCTATGAGTGGGAAGGAAGCGGCCGTGGCCTTAATTAAGGTACAGCCCCAGCATTTGCCTGGTGTGAAAATGGGAAACCACAGAAAACCATCTTCAGGGCTGCCGACAGTGGGGATCTCCCGGATGCAGCTCACTCGCCCGGTTTCTGGTGTTTTGCTATATCTGTGGTGTACAGCTTTCTAGCCCTTCTGATGTTGCATTTTCTTAAAATATTAATTGGTACCTATATTGGGACATTTAAATACTTTTTTTTTTGCTAGTTGTTTTACGTCGCACCGACACAGATAGGTCTTATGGCGACGATGGGATAGGGAAGGCCTAGGAGTTGGCAGGAAGCGGCCGTGGCCTTAATTAAGGTACGGTCCCGGCATTTGCCTGATGTGAAAATGGGAAACCACGGAAAACCATCTTCAGGGCTGCTGACAGTGGGATTCGAACCCACTATCTCCCGGATGCAAGCTCACAACCAAGCGCTCCTAACCGCACGGCCTGTTTTAATTCGTGGAAAGCCATTCTAAGTAACGATTTACACACTCGTTCATCTTTAATTTGTCATTTCACGAGTGAGTCTGAAATCTATTCCTGTTACCACTGCAACCCTGAATTTATATGCATATAAAACACACATGCTGTACACCTCTGTTGTGTGTTCAGGGAGAGTTGCCAGATGTACAGAAACAAGGAAGACTACTGCAAATTTGACCTTTTTTAAACACACATGATATTTTCATATTCAGAAACGAGCGAAATCGTATTTTTATTCGATGTATGTGTATGTCGAGTGCTCAGCCCGGAGGCTGGTTTGGACCTCAACAACTCCGCCATCAGCCGTCATAGGTGGCCTAGGCGTCACTGAAGAGGCGTACTAGGGAAATGAGGAGTGAAGTAGTTTCCCGTTGCTTTCCTTTCTGAGCCAGAAGTTGCTATTACATCTCAATATGCCAAACCCACTGAAATGCCCACACCAACCGACCGTATGAGTGACATTTTCACACCATTCATAGCAGGGACTGGCTGCATACGGAATGGCATTACTAGCATCACTCATACCTCGGTTACTTTCATGTTTTCAAAGCAAAGGATGAGACTGAGACTGGACAATGATAGTAACAAATTTGTTATAGCCCACACCAGAAGACTGTAAACACTAGGTCTTGCCAGTAAAGGCATTTTATTCGATACCATGCATTTTTGTAATGATAAGCAATAAACTGTCAAATGTTTATATCCCGCTTTTCTTCACTATTCACAGAAAACTCTAAAATCGGGATTTTTGTACTGTAGTATAGATTTCTGACGAGGAAATTTTCTCGGCATAATCCCGATTTTACGGGTGCAAGAAACCTGAAAAGAGAACACACAACTCCATGAACCGTTATTTAAGACGCTTTTTAGTGCAAAATATCAGACTTTTTCCTAACATATACACTAAATTTGTCTATAGTCAATCCTAAGCATAAAGAAAGCCATTGTAGTGAAAGTATTAGAAAATAATAAAAGGGCCCATGAAAATTGAAGGGATAGGGTGAATGTACGAGTGAACGGCCAAGTATAACTTTAAACACTTGTAATAAGTGCCATCAAGGTTCTATCCAGTCACAGAGCATGTGTACGTGTAGTTCATCTTTCGTTTGACACTAGTTAAAAAAGAAATGGTGTAAATGAATTATTGGTATAAGAAATACGTCTTAATGATATTTCCATGTCAGTAAAAACTTATTTACAGCTGTATGTTTGCTAGTACTGACCCTCTTATTCTTTCAAACTTTTTTTTTTTTTTTTGCTTTACGTCGCACCGGCACAGATGGGTCTTATGGCGACGATGGGACAGGAAAGGCCTAGGCATGGGAAGGAAGCGGCCTTGGCCTTAATTAAGGTATAGCCCCAGCATTTGCCTGGCGTGAAAATGGGAAACCACGGAAAACCATCTTCAGGGCTGCTGACAATGGTGTTCGAACCCACTATCTCCCGGATGTGTGCTCACAGCTTCGCGCTCCTAACCGCACGGCCAACTCGCCCGGTATAAAACATCTTAAAAATATAGAGATAAGAAAGTGGAGTCCATATAACTTCGATTTATTGTTAATCATTTATAGGTGTGAGCGTGGTCAACGAATAGAAGGAAATGGTCATCATTGGTGTTGAAACAATCAGAAAGTTTGTCACCATATTTCTTGTAATTTCTATTGTATTGTGTGGTACTAAACCAAGTAATTGAAGTCTCCTTTCTACAAACATCAGCTGAGATCTTCTTAGATCGTTAATTTCAATAATGAAATATAAATTTTCAATTGTATGAAACACTTACCCTATCTCGCGGGATTCTCGTAAAGTCGTGGTACCGTGGGTACTTTTCTCCTTTGTTATTCCATGGAGCAGAGTAACGTTTGGTTGGTCATTATACTGTACAGTATCTATAAGTTCCATCAAAAACTATTTTTAGAGCAAGATTGGGAGAACAGTTCCTCGGAAATTTCGGGCGGATAAATTGAGGAAGATTGTATGTTGAGCCCAGAAACGAGGCCTCAGATTTCGGCTTGTTCACATAGTGTATCACACAAGCTTCTCACGACTCTTTATTCTATTGTCTCATTTACATGTAGGTCTGTGGTCATTAACACACATCTTCAACCTAAATCCCTCGGCTGCAATTTAACAAGATGCCTGGGAAGTGAGCTAATAGGGAACAATATACAGGATGTAGGATAGTTCAACTGCTTGGGTAATGGTCATCGTAGCGCATTGAGTTCAGAGAACCCCTAGATCGTTTCGCTGCCTGCCCGGGAATATTAGGCACATCTGGTAAATACCTTTGTCTCGTGAACTGGGTATTTGTGTTCCTCTGAATACACACCTCTTCATTCATACACAACACACAATTCTACCCACCACCATAGACATACGCAATAGAAAATGCATCCCTTCAAATGGGGTTGGCGTCAGGAAGGGCATGCGGCCATAAAACTCACCTTAATCCACATCTAGTGGTGGGGTGATTACTATTTCAGAGGAAGTTCACCTAGGCAACCACCCTCTACTATGACTAATCGGAGCGAAAGTGGAAGAGGTCTGACTCTTCGAAGAATGAAGGTATCGGCAAAAGAAAGGGACTGAAAAAGAAAGACCCGTAGGCTTTGCAAACCTAATGCTGGCGGGGTCGGACGAGAACAAGTGTTGACAAAGGGAGGTCGGATAGGAATGTGTTATGCCGCCCCCAGCCACAGCGGGTTCCGCATCTAGTGCCGACCCCAAGTCCATGAATAAAATACGTATAGACTTGAAACGAACTCTCATCGGTATCGACAGTTAGAATCAGCCTATACGAGCATGCGACGTAGGAGGCTTAAGTTGTACAGACACCTACAACGAATGGACAGCAACAGGCTTACCAAGAGGATCTTCTCTTTGGTTAAAAGCTACAAGACTGGAAGCTTGTGGCTTCATGAAGTACAGAAGGACTTGTATTCGGCTGGGATTTCAGACATTCATATAAAATATCGTTCCAAATTTTGTGCTATGGTACAGTCTTGGACCCCACCACCTAGAGTCCCTAGAAGTCGGGAGCCCCTTTCACAGGATAGAGAGGAGAAATTATCAGCAGGGCTCAAGAGATATTGGGAACGAAGAAGAGCATCGAGGAAGAACTAGTCAACAGAGCTCCTTAGTGGGCTTAAATCAATAATAATAATAATAATAATGACGTAAGAACTCAGGAGAGGCCTGGCGCAGGTCTTTCGGATTAAAGCTTATAGGCGACCTGCGCGTTTGAGAGGATGGGGCCCTACGTAGGATGAATTCTAATGTTAAAGGTAGTGATGGGCAACGTTCTCGCTCGAGACTCTCGCGAGAATCTCGAGACCGATCCTCCTGTGGTGCAAGTTGTGCGACGCACCAGTGACTATGACTGTAAAGATAGTATATCATTGGCAGTTATTGCGTGAAATAACGTTCTCATATGAAAACGTGTGAGCCAATACATTTTGTCAAAAGCCAGGAAAAGTACTGCATGTTCAACTATGAACCCCTTAATACCATTAACGAAAGTTAAAACAGAATGTCAGTATCTTAAACTGTTCACGACTTATTGGGGGTGGACATCTTAGCTGAATAACTGTAGATAGGATGTGCACCTACTTGGATACTAGAGGCGTGCATTATTCGAACCTGAGACGGGAAAGATGTGCTTTGCTAAATATGCAACCCCCATTACACATGAGTGGAACGTGTAATCTAAAATGCCCGACTTTGCTCCAATTTTTTCAGCAGGGGTGATGGGCAACGCTCTCGAGACCGATTCTCGTGTGCTGCGAGCTGTGCGACGTGAGCTCCTTAATACCATTAACGAAAGTGAATACAGAATGCCAGTATCTTAAACTGTTCACGAGTTATGTCATGTGGACTTCTTAGTTGAATAACCTGCATAATTTTTTAATTGTTATTAGGATGTAAACCTACCTGGATGCCTTACAATCGTTGTCGGCAGGGTAGCTTATTGTGATTCAGATCGGGCCGGAGGTGTTCCGTGACGATTCCTCTTCATTGATATGCGTTTGTAAGTAACGGATAACGTCCGTAGCCGTGTTGAAACACCGGATCCCGTGAGATCTCCGCAGTTAAGCAACATTGGGCGTGGTCAGGAGTTGGATGGGTTGCCACGCGCTGTTGGTGGGGGGTAAGGGAATGGAGGAGCGGAAACGAACTGGCCACCCTACCGCACGTAAATTCCGGCTCAGGAACGTCTCTGCGGAGGTTCGGACCTGCCTTCGGGCAGAATAACCCTTACCTACCAAGTGACGGATCATCCCAGAAGTATTTCCGCCGATGTAATTTACTTCTTTTGAATAACCAACACAGTGGGCTGTGCTATGTGATATCTCTTCAAAATAACCGACATCCACGACTTACGTTGCGTTTCGGACATAGTCTTCAAGTTGTCGCGTACAACTAGACACAATTTTACATTGCACCGTCATATTTCGAAGTACCTAATTATGACGCGAACATTCTATAACATTGTAAGGAATTATTTCCTTCGTCACCAAAATATCGGTAAACACAAGCAGTGGTCATATGTTATTGAATGCGGGGTGTGTACACCTACCTGGCGAAAGAACTGGAGCACACTGAAGCATTTTAGATTACACATTTCACTCATGCGCAATGGTGGTTACATATGCAGCAAGGCGCATCTTGCCTCGTCTCGAGTTCGAGTAATGCACGCCTTTAGTATCCAGGTACGTGTACCTACAGTAGCCGTCAGGTTCTGTACTTAAACCACTCATTCGTGTACCTACCAGTGAATACAATGCCAGAATGCGTATTCTTTATAATTATGTTATACTGCTTCAAAATAGACCTCGGTAGAAGTGAACGCCCTAGTCGCTTGTCGACACGTATTTACGAAGTTGAGAAGGCCCGTGGTTGGCTATTCGCATACTCGGCACAAACAACATTCAGCTCCGACTACCTGTATGCCTACGACACGCTGTTCGCCGCACAATGCTGGGACAGCGCTCTCGAGATTTCTCGAAATTTGTTCGCGAGAAATAGTGCCTGCGCTAGTCTCGAGAAATCTCAAGACCTCGTCTCAGACTGCCCATCACTCCTGGTAGGTACACGAATGAGTGGTTTAAGTACAGAACCTGACGGCTACTGTAGGTACACGTAACTGGATACGAGAAGCGTGCATTATTCGAACTCGAGACTAGGCAAGATGCGCCTTGCTGCATATGCAACCACCATTACGCATTAGTGGAATTTGCCATCTAAATTGCTATAGAGTATTCGCGTCATAATTAGGTATGTACTTCGATATATGACGGTGCAATGTGAACTGTGTCGAATTGTACGCGAGAACTTAAAGACGATGTCCGAAATGCAACGTAAGTCGTGGATGTCGGTTATTTTTTAAGAGATGTCACATAGCACAGCCCACTGTGTTGCTTATTCAAAAGACGTAAAATACATCGGCAGAAATACTTCTGAGATGATCCGACACTTACAAACGCATAATATCAATGAAGAGGAATCGTCACAGAACACCTCCGGCCCGGTCTGAATAACAAGAAACTACCCTGTCGACAACGATTGTGAGGCATCCAGGTAGGATTACATCCTAAAACAATTATTAACAAATTATACGGGTTATTCAGCTAAGAAGTCCACCTGACATAACTCTTGAATAGTTTAAGATAGGTCAACATGCAGTGCTTTCATAAGATTTTGACAAAATTTATCCTCACACACGTTTCCATGTGAGAACTGCTGATGATAACTATCAAGCTTACACTCGTAGTTACTGGGACGTTGCGCAGCTCACAGCACACGAGAATTGGTCTCGAGAGCGTTGCCCATCACCCCTGTTACACGTTCCACTCATGTGTAATGGGGGTTGCGTATGTAGCAAAGCACAATTTCCTCGTCTCAGGTTCGAATAATGCACGCCTCTAGTATCCAAGTAGGTGTACATCCTATCTACAGTTATCCACAAATTATGCAGGATTATTCAGTTAAGATGTCCACTTCAAACATGTCGTGAACAGTTTTAGATTACTGACATTCTGTTTCCACTTCAGTTAATGGTATTAAGGTGTTCATAGTGGAACATGCAGTACTTTTCCAGGCTTTTGACAAAATGTATTGGCTCACACGTTTTCATAAGAGAACGTTATTTCACGCAATAACTGCCAATGATATACTATCAAGTTTACAGTCGTAGTTACTGGTACGTCGCACAGCTTGCGCTACAGGAGGATCGGTCTCGGGATTCTCGCGAGAGTCTCGAGATCTGCGGCGTCAGTCTCGAGATTCTCGAGCGAGAACGTTGCCCATCACTACCTACCAGTGCATACAATGCCCGAATGCGTATCCTTTATAATTATGTAATACTTCGTTAAAATAGACCTCGATAGAAGTGAACGCCCTAGTCGCTTGTTGACACGTATTTACGAAAATGAGAAGGCCCGTGGTTGGCTATTCGCATATTCGGAACAAACAACATTCAGCTCCACTACCTGCAGGCCTACGACACGCTGCTCGCCGCACATTGTGGGGACAACGCTCTCGAGATTTCTCGCGAGAAATAATGCCTGCGCTAGTCTCGAGAAATCTCGAGACCTCGTCTCAGACTGCCCATCACTAGTTAAAGGCGGTACACGCATCCAGTCCGCGGGTGAGATGAATTAACCAATGAAGATTCAGTTTCCCGTCCCGGTCATGAAACGAACCCGGGACCTCTTGTCCAAAGACCGCCGCGTTAACCAGTTAGCAATGGAGCCGGATAATAATAATAATAATAATAATAATAATAAACACAGTGTGAGGGAAATGCCTAAGGCTCTACAATATTCGCAGGACGCGATAGAGCGGATTGATACCGTTAAAACGATAGTAGAAACCGACCCTCTAACACGCAAGTTTTATCCGGAGTCAGCTGGAGCAATAACGTAATGTGTTTTAGACAAGGTCAAATGCCTAGAAAGGAGCCTCCACGACGTCTTGAAGCACAGTTGTAACCGTCCAGGCTTCTCCAGCCCTACTAATTTAAAATAATATTTTACGCGATATCATTTGATATCAAGTTTATCCGCCATCGGCAATTATTCGTAATAACATATTTATTCTACGTCAAGCATTTGTAAATAAGGTTTTTGCAAACATATTGTATATATTATAACATCATTTATTATTTAAATTATTATATTTTGTAGGATAGGAATTCATTATGTTGTAAATACGGTCAATATGTTGAGACATAGTTGTTTTCATTTCATCTCATATTTGTGTATACGGAGGGTTATTCTTGAAGCTGGGGATTTTGCGTGACTCATGGGTTTGGGGAAGGCAGTAAACAGCGACCCGTGCGCGAGGCTTGCATACCAGCAGAGTACATCATCGCCACGCCTACTGCACTCGACAAGAAAGAAGAGAAGGGGAGATGATAATGCGATCTACGAATCAGATGTTTCGTTATATAGAGATCTGAGATTGAGCTGCTACCAAGAGTGGAGGACCCTGGTGATATTATCAAGTGCGGAGCGAGATACTTACGGACACTCCATCACTACTACTTCTACTGTGAACATCTACTTTGAACGGCGTGATTTGATTTTTGAAACAGTGTGTGGTCGCTCCGCGACATAGTTATTTTGTACAATGTGTTGTCGCTTCGATACAGTACTCAGCTGCGGTAATGTTATCGGATCTACGTGAAACGAAACAAGCTTACGGCTTGTGTTATGTTCAGTAAATCTTCTGGACGAAGAACTATGTTTAGTTTAAGTCTACGGAATTTGGTACAAGTCTGTACCGTATAAATTGTATAGCTCAGTTGGATTGAGATTTCTACTAATATGGAAAAATTCATATCTCTGAATTTTCTCCTCATACGATCAACGCTGATCAGTTTGTACAAGTATAGGGCCAATGTCTAATTTAAAGACTAGGCAAATAGGGATAGTCCAGATAGCCCGTACCATATCAGAGAAGGAAGGATGTCCATGGAGCAAATTCTACATCGAGAAGAAGAGAACGAGTAACCACGGAAACCAGATGACTTCAACGGAAGCTGCAATTGGTGAGCTTCAATTAGATAAAGCAAGCAATATTAAATTCAGTAAAGTAAATTATAAATTCCTCCACGCTTTAAGGAACTTTTCCGATTCATCTCATTTTGTTTTGTTTAATAAATTCATTTGTATTTTATATTGCGTTAATTTTCTTTCTTAAGCGATACTTAATGGTTAATTATTTAAATCCTACCCCTGTGATTTAAGTGTAAGTCTCTATGCTAGTAAATATAAATTTTGGTTTACAGTTTTGTTTAAAACTGTAATCCTGGCGCCCAAACATCACATAGAGAAGTGGGAAACCATGGAATGTTAATTGTTTCTATTTGCGTGGCAATTTGCGGGCAAGCCACAAATAGTTTACTTGATATTCATGTGTCCCAAGATAATAACTTTCATCTCCCCAAGTGTTTTGATGAGGGGTCGAACAGTTACACAGTTATGTCGCAGAACCCACTATTTTCAGTGTCTAAAAACGGAAGGTGCACCACTGAAGTTTCATATTGGTCGGGCCAAAACCATTTTTATGCAAAGGAGATTGTTGTGTGCAGTCAACTGTCTTTCCCTTCGGATAAGAATGCTTCATATCTTTGTACAGACAGTTCCATTGTATACCTCTGAAACTCTTATTCTTCCTGGGGTCGTATGGATTCATCCCAGTTTTACGGACCGGTGCCTTTCCGGACGCCAACCCTCTGTGGAGGGACGTATTCACTATTGCGTGTGTCTGCAGTGGCTTGTAGTGTGATGTGTTTTGTAGAGATGAAGATATGGACTAAGACAAATACCCAGGGGAATTAACTATACGCACCTGCATTCCCCGTCCTGGTCGATAATCGAACCTAGGGCCCTCTCAACTGAAGATCAGTGCACTGCTTATTCAGCCAAGAAGCCGAAATGTGCGCCTCTGAAACGTGGACACTTGCAAGAGTGAAAGATGTTATCGTAAGATGATAAATGTTACGTGGAGAGATAAGATGTCAAACAAATTCTAAAAGACTTCCAGGCATGCATCAATGAAGAAAACCGTAAATAACAGGATTATCTGGAAACGTTTTATGGCAACTGATCAGTTTTAGGTGGGGGTGGTGGTGGTGGTGGTGATTGTTGTTTTAAGTGGAAGCACAACTGGACAACCATCCTCTATTAACACCAACCGGAAGGAAAATGGAAGAGGTCCGACAATTCGAAGAATGGAGAAATTGCCAAAAGAAACGGAAGGGCGTGAGAAAGTAAGACTCGTTATGCCTTGCAAACCTAATACCGCAAGGATAAACACAACAAAACGTTGCACAAGGGAGATCAAAGGGAGACTGGCACAAGTAAGTGGAAACAACGCCAGATCACCAACCCACGCTCCAAATTCCCCTTTCAGTCGCCTCTTATGACAGGAAGGGAATACCATGGATGTACTCTACCTTCCCCCACCAACAGAGGGATCTTTCAGAAAATACACACACGCACACACACACATTACCGAAGGCAGAGAGGCTGGCTACACAGTAAGAGAAATGAAGTGTAAGGAGGTTAGGATAGAAAAGGAAGAAATGGAAATGAAGAAAGAGCTCAAAAACCTCTCACTGGTGATAGCAATGCTCTGACGTCACAGATCTTGAGACCGATTCTCCTGTGCGATATCCCAGTAACTACGGGCGTAAGCTTGATGGTATATCATCAACAGTTATTGCGTGAAATAACTTTCTCATATGGAAACGTGTATACCAATAAATTGTGTCAAAAGCCTGGAAAAGTACTGCACGTTCAACTATGTGCCTCTTAATATGAATAACGAAAGCGAAAATAGAATATCAGCATCCTAAACGTTTTTCGAGTTATTTGAGGTGGATATCTTAGCTGAATAACCTTGTATTATTTGTTAATAACTGCAGATAGGATGTACACCTACATGGATACCTCACAATTGTTGTCGACAGGGTAGCTTGGTAGCTTCTGTGATACAGACCGGGCCGTAGGTGTTCTCTGTGACGATTCCCCTTCAGTGATGTGTGTTTTGAAGTGCCGGCTTCTTTTGAACAAACAACGCAGCAGACTGTGCTATGTGGCATCTCTTAAAAATAATCCCACTTCGCGCTGCGTTTTGGACATCGTCTTAAAGCTGTCGCGTACAATTAGACACAATCGCACATTGCACAGTCATATACCGAAATAGCTAATAATGACGCGAATACCCTATAACATTGTAGGGAATTATTTCCTTCGTTAGCATAATGTCGGTAAACACAAGCACTGGTCATTTGACCATTGAATGTGGGGTCTGATAAATTATGACTGATAACGACGTATTATCTGCGCACTTTTTAGCGATAGATTTACACCCTAGTGCTGAATCGGTCGACTTCGGTTATCTTCGAAATGTGTATTGGCAACCTTTGAAACACAAACTAAGAATCGCTTATGATCGCTGTGCGACATCTGGCGTACACTTTACGTACTCGTACTGTTGTTGTTTACACAGCAAAGCCAAACTGTAGAATTCATGCTAGGAACACCTTTCGCATCGAGAAATGTTATTTAGTATTATATATTGTGTGTGAGATACATTTGTTGGCGTAAGATAATAAAGGTTTACAAAATTCATATCGATCGATCATATTATCGATTCAATTCAGATTTCATTTCCATTCAGTTGGCAGTATTACCAGAACCGGCAGTGCTCCCTCCTTACTCCTCAACCCAGTACAAAAATCTATCACTAAAAAGTGCGCGTGCAATACAATACAGTAGTAGCTGTCAGTTTCTATGTTTAGCCTGCTCATTTGTGTACTTACTGCTGAATACAATTCCAGAATGCGTATCTTTTATAATTATGTTATACTGCGTCAGTAATAGACCTCAGTAGAAATGAACAGCCTAGTCACTTTTTGACTCGTATTTACGGAATGGAGAAGGGCCGTAGTTGGCTATTGGCATACTCGGCACAAACAACATTCACCACCGTTTACCTGTAGTCCTACAACACGCTGCTCGCTGCACAATGCGGGGACAACGTTCTCGAAACTCCTCGACATTTCTCGCGAGAAACAGTGCTTGTACTAGTCTCGAGAAATCTCGAGATCCCGTCTCAGACTGCCCGTCACTACCTCTTAGGAAATTCGGGGGACACCTTGTTAGTCTGGCTCTACTCCGAGGCCAATCCAGCATGGGTAAACTTGAGCTGGCACAACCCTCGGGATCAACGAGCACATAAGCCCGCCTCCCCACACCGAAGTCGAGTTCATGGTGTCCCTGGAGAGAGTGATCAGTCTTAGGACAGCAAACCAATGATGATGATGAGGGGTTACGGAACATCACGATCCATCAAAAATCGGATATCAAATATTTGCACGATTATTTCTTCACCTTTTTGAGGTTCGAAAGTAAGGCGAGGCACTGAGACGAAGCAGATCGACCACCCGAAAATTATGATTACAAAACTGCATTACGTTACTCTGTGCCGGCCCCGTGGTGTAGGGGTAGCGTGCCTGCCTCTTACCCGGAGGCCCCGGGTTCGATTCCCGGCCAGGTCAGATATTTTTACCTGGACCTGAGGGCTGGTTCGACGTCAACTCAGCCTACGTGATTAGAATTGAGGAGCTATCTGACGGTGAGATAGCGGCCCCGGTCTAGAAAGCCAAGAATAACGGCCGAGAGGATTCGTCGTGCTGACCACACGACACCTCGTAATCTGCAGGCCTTCGGGCTGAGCAGCTGGTAGGCCAAGGCCCTTCAAGGGCTGTAGTGCCATGGGGTTGGGGGGGGGGGGAATTACGTTACTTTCACCCGTTGACTCCGAATGAAAATTACGAGTTAGAGGGTTGTTCGTATCCTAAATTTGATTGTCCTCATCCCTTTTATCATTGCCTATGATTATTGGATGGCTTTTTTCCTAGCATTATGTGTATTTCTTGGTTAATTCAAAGTTCTGGATCGATAGTGACCCGGCACAATAATATGACCCGATGTAGCATCCAAGTTCATCGAACTATTGTCACCTTCAGTAACAGATCTACAGAATAGAAAAAAAAAACTTAAGACATTTCCAAAAATCATGAAAAAAATTACGTTAGTAGAACGTAATACCTATAGCATTATTATTAAAATCAACTTCACTAAATGACCAAAGAATGGTTACATCGCTGGGGTCTTAGTGGCAAGTACAAAGACTCCATTATTATTATTATTATTATTATTATTATTATTATTATTATTATTATTATTATTATTATTATTATTGCTTTCTTAATCCGCTTACCCTCCAGGGTTGTTTCCCCTCGGACTCAACGAGGGATCCCACCTTTACTGCCTAAAGGGCAGTGTTCTGGAGCGTGAGACTTTGGGTTGGGGATACAATTGGGAAGGAGGACCAGTATCTCGCCCAGGCGGCCTCACCTGTTATTCTGAACAGGGGCTTTGTAAGGAGATGGGAACACTGGAAAGGATAGATAAAGAAGAGGGAAGGAAGCGGCCGTGGCCTTAAATTAGGTACCATCACGGCATTTACCTAGAGGAGAAGTGGGAAACCACGGAAAATCATTTCCAGGATGGCTGAGGTGGGGATCGAACCCACCTCTATTCAGTTGACCTCCTGAGGCCGAGTGGACCTCGTTCCAGCCCTCATACCACTTTTCAAATTTCGTGGCAGAACCGAGAATCGAACCCGAGCCTCCGGGGGTGGCAGCTAATCACATTAACCACTACACCACAGAGGCGGACTCGACTATACTTTCTCCATGAATTAGCAACAATTGAATGTACTCTTCGTATGAATACGTCGTGAGGAAATGAATAAGTGCTATGATGTGACGTGGTAGGTGTGGATTATTATTTTCGTGCGTTGGATTCGCTAGGTGTCCGCAATGACAAAGGAAGAATATTTACAGAAGTAGATGAAGAGGATAGAAGGAACCTCCTGACAACTAACATCTCTCTCGGCTCTCCTTAAAGTACTGGAATCTAAGCGTACCTACCACCGACAGTTAAGCAACATCGGGAGTGGTCACCCAATGGCTGGCTGACCACCACACTCCATGCTGCCTAACCTCGAGGCACTTAGTACGACCACGGCTACGGACGCAACACAACACCAGGCGCTTATGCGCTAGGCCACACTCTGGCCAATCATGACAGAGGAATAGTAACCCAACCCGCTGAATAACACAGTTATCTGCAGGGAACCACCATATTGACAGGGCATTCAAGACCTTTTAGAGGTCGACAAGCCATAAATTTCGCGGTCACTGGGGCTCTGTCCCAGTACCGACGAAAGACGGGTTCGTCGTCGTCGTCGTCGTCGAGGATAGAAGGAGGTCTAGTGGTAGCGTGCCTGACTTAACCTGAAGGCTCCGGATCCGATTTCCGGCAACGCCAGAAATGTTTACCTGCATATGAGGAGTGGTTCGAAGTCCACTAGCCTATGAGATTAGAATTGAGGAGCTATCTAACAGTGAGATAGCAACCCCAATGTAGAAAGCGAAGAGGATGCGTTCCACTGACCACGCGGCACCTCGTAATCTGCAGGCCTGACCGAGCAGCGGTCGCTTGGTAGACCAAGGCCCATCAGGGCTCTTGGGGTTTGGTTTAGTATTCATTCCTGCAACACGCCTGTATAAAACTAGCGGGTTCAAACCCGGTAGAGGCAGTCGGATTTTTAAACGGTGGAAGTAGTTCATTCGACACTCCATGGCGTACGATGTCGGCATGTAAAAGATCTCAGGTGAGATATTTGGTGTTTACTCAAACAAATTAATTAAAACTCAGCCATAGACTCCCAAGAGGGATTCGGTGTTCTCTGCTATCTAATAATAGGCCTAGAGTAAAACGGAACGTCGAAGTTGAGGAGCAGGCAGCCAAATGGCGTCAAATTAAAATGCCTGCACACGATAGCTGACGCCATACGATGATTTTTATTGTTCCGGGAATATCGTGGATCACAGAGGTCTAAGAAGGTGCCGGGGTGAAGGAAATGACCAGAGCATAAGTTAAAGCACTAAAGTTTAGAATTTTATTTCTTTCTTTTTTTTTTTTTTTTTTTTAGTCTAAAATTTGATAGATAGAAAATCTGAATAAACAACAAGTGAGCTCGTCAACTCTGATAACAAGTCCAAAAATCAGGTACAAAAACAAGAGAAAATTATCCACAAAATAATCTACAAGGGATGAGCAATATAGCTCTACACCGGTACACTTTCATAAGAGCATGTTTGGTCCACTAATTTACATCCTTTACATGTTTCCCAGCAGGGATTACAACAGAGTTCTCAGACTTGCTGAAAATCTATATGTAGGCCATAAATTAGGACTTTACATAAAATAAGTTTGAAACTTTCCCCTCAAGCTATCTGCCGGAGCTACCACATATTAAGAAAATTTTGCCATTGCCTTGCTTGGCCTTCCAAACGCCGATCTACGGCCCCCGCCTCCTTAATACACACCGCACACGATCAACTGGAGCGATGAAGATGACAATACGCCCAGTTTTATAGCATTTCGAAGGGAAGTTTCCAGAACTTTTTACAGATAAGCTGTATGCCTGTACACACCCCAATTCTAATTGGCTGGAGAAAATATTCCAAAAATTCCTGATTGGTTAGTAACTAAGGAAGCAGTAGAAGTGTTGACAACTTTGACATAAGAATAAAACAATCTTCACAAACTTAAGGTTTGCCAAAATTGAGAATTGAAATTTCCTATGAATTGTCCTTTTTTTTTTTTTTCTCCAAGCGGCTTTACGTCGCACCGACACAGATAGCTCTTATGGCAACGATGGGACAGGGAAGGGCTAGGAGTGGGAAGGAAGCGACCGTGGCCTTAATTAAGGTACAGCCCCAGCATTTGCCTGGTGTGAAAATGGGAAACCACGGAAAACCATTTTCAGGGCTACGGACAGTGGGGTTCGAACCTACTATCTCCAGACTACTGGATACTGGCCGCACTTAAGCGACTGAAGCTATCGAGCTCAATGAATTGTCCTTTATCCTACCAGAGGGGGTACTTCGGCCGATGGTAGAGACGTCTAACAATTACAACCCCAAGTAACTTGCATCACATTAGTTCAAGTTCCATAACACAGGTGGCCTTATAGAAGGCGCGCAGTTTAACAAGAGGGAGAAGGTGTACACCCGGTACAATTATTATTATTATTATTATTATTATTATTATTCACGACTGCAACAGAATGTCAGAGTTTTGTTTATTTTAATATACAATTATTTATTTCGAATTTTAGGAGTTAGGTAATGTTGATACAGTCTGTTGAAATGCAGACAGAAGTAATGTTGGTTACTGGCAAATCAACTCCTGTACTGATGCTTCAACAGTTCGAGAACCATTTTCGAAAATGGTTGGAAACCAACTAACAGATTTGGGAACCAACTCCAGTACAGCCGTAATAAATACTGTACGGTACTTGGGTTTTTCCCAACCAACGACTTTATGTTGCCGTGATTTTATGTTTACTGTGCGACATTTTATTGTTTAGGTCTGAAAGGAATGTGAAACTTCCCGTGCCCAGACCTTGTTCTATGGCCTCTCTTAGACGGGAAGAGTACCTACCGGTAGTGTTCACCAGGAAGTCAGTCACTCTTTGTGAGTGCGTGAGTCAACTACGACGGTCACAGTCTAGTGAAAGGAAGTGTGGTAAAATTATTATTAGTGAGGTTCGCAATAAAATTGCAAATATAATGAATGTATGATGACGAGGTCCGATCAATTTGGATCAATTCTGCACTTGGGAATAAAAACTTCCGAATTCAAAATCTTCCATGTTAGTTTTTTAGTTAACCTACAAAAGTGAGGTCTAGCTACGTTATTGGTTAGAGAGATGCTCTTTATTGTAGGCATCCTTAGTCGTTTGGTATGCTCGTGCCAGTTCTTCCTCTCTTATTGCATTTGATTTTTTTTTTCTTGTCTAGCCAACTGATTGAAATTATTTCGCTGAAACATTAAATTTGTCAACCTTATTGATCTTCCGACCTCTGTTATTACCTAATGATGTGGATGGATTTCCGATGTTGATCAAGAATGTATTTATTTTCAAAAGATAACTAAAGATCAACTTTTCCTGTACGGTAACTTCCTTCAGAAGGTTAATGTGTTCCAGTACTGTCTCTATATTTTCAGAGAGAAATGCAATATCGTTCGCGAAGGCTAAACAGTTTATACCTTCACTTTCCGTGTTTATTGCTGAAAACCTACGGAAGAAAAAAATACACGCTCAAACAACGAAAACAACAATCAATAGCACCCCAAACCAAATCCAATGGCACAACACCCCATGAAGGGCCTTGGGCTACCAAGCGACCGCTGCTCAGCCCGAACGCCTGTAGATTACGAGGTGTCGTGTGGTCAGCACGACGAATCCTCTCGGCCGTTATTCTTGGCTCTCGAGACTGGGATTATAGCACCCACTTTATTTATTTATTTATTTATTTATTTATTTATTTATTTATTTATTTATTTATTTATTTATTTATTTATTTATTTATTATGGCAAGAGGATACACTGTTACGTGTACAAATTAGTAGTAGTTTTTTTTCCTGGTATTGCAGTATCCTTTGATTGCTGGGATATCCATAACGCAAAACTTTACGGCCAGCAGCCATTGTACAGTAGTTGCTATCTTGGCACCACGCAGGGGTCACATGCAGGGCAATTCAAAGTTATACCTACGGACGTGCAACAACGACAACTCCCATAGGGCAGGAGATAGAGATTGCCCGTTCAAGGGACCAAGGGGAATGTTTTCATTCCCCTCCCCGAAGGGGAGGGGCGGGCCACCTAGAAGGTAACGCCTTCTCTCTGGCCAGGCCCGTTCAACAAATAGCTCCCGTAATAGGGCACCGCAAAGAACTAGTGGAGTGCAAATCTACATAGTGGTTTCCATGGTATCAATCGAGAAAATGCAATACGGTGACAGGGTACGATTTCAAAAACAAAAAATAACACTCGTAGCAGTTTAATCCATGGACCCATTATATATAATCTAACATGGGAGAACTTAGGGCAATAAAGTTAAGCCAATATAACCTTAAAATGCAACAAAAATAGATCGTAGATTATGAAAATAATACTTGAACACTATCACCATATTAAAAATACAGAAATTCTCTGGAAACCACAAACACAAATGATATCCCGAATAAAGATGTTAAAAAGCATTCATCTCCACTGCACTGCACAAACTTTTGTGATTTCATTCGGGTCGAATTATGCCCAGCTCCTTTTCTGAATGGGAAGCGTAGAAGCCTTTACTTCATAGAGCCCCCGGATTCTATTCCCAGCCGAGTCGAGGGGTGGTCTGGTTAATCCCTCTAGCTCCGACACATCTTCGTTTGCATAAAATACATCACACGACCAACCGCCAAAAGAACGCGCAATAGCGAATACTGTTTCGAATAGAACACTATCTGTTTTATCGATCTAATTTAATTTTTGTATATATATATATATATATATATATATATTTTTACGATTTGCTTTACATTGCCTATCTGTGTCGGCGACGATGGCATAGCAAAGGGCTAGGAGAGGAAATAAACTGACCGTGGCCTTAATATTAAGGTACAGCCCCAGCACTTGCCTGGCGTGAAACTGGGAAACCACGCAAAACCATCTTCAGGGCTGCCGAGAGTGGGGTTCGAACCCACTATCTCCCGAATGCAAGCTGACAGCTACGTGACTCAAACCGCACAGCCACTCGCACGGACATCTAATTTAATTCAGGATGACCCAATTAGTACACACACAATTGTATTTAACCATGAATGGCCACACTCCACTAATTGCAGTCTCTCACATCAGGCCTCCAGCTGGACAGTTTTTCCTGGTACAGGCTATAATCCTTATTGACACGCATCACCTTTTATTTTCGCTCGCACGCACAAGTCGCCTCACTCAACAGCTGCATGCAGACAGGTTTGAACGTTGGACTGCTGACCACCACGACACACAACGGCTATTCCTTGACCCGACTCCAGAGAAAGTCCGTCACTCAGACTGTCAAACACAGTCGACTCACTTGACCGCTCTGCACAGTGAACTAGTCAACACTGACAACTATAAACAGCGGTCACATAACAGCAACAACTCAGCAGTGTTAAGCAACATTACAATATTTCTCATAACAACGACAGTTAACTCTGCTCCAACTCTAACTCACGCAAACTGTTCCACACACACAGAGTACAGTCGAAGGTGTATTCACACGCACAGTACTTCAGTGCAGTACACAGACAGTACTCCGCTCCCTCTCCCATTCCTCACTCGACTGTTCGCGGCTAGTCTCCTTTTTATATCCTGATGATGGAGTACTAGAATCGTCGGGCCTCGGCTAGAGACGGAACAGTCTCGTTGTACCTTCCAGAAGTCGCACAGGGAAACCAGACGAGGATACCAATAGAGGAGAGACCGCGGCATATCCTCGTGCTGGCTGGAAGGTCTCCGGCCTGGCTTAGTCATCCCTTCCTGGAAAATCTGAAGGGGGCTACGATACAGCTGCAAACAATACATTCCTGAACATAAAGTTGATGGAAGTAAGGGTATCCGGCCGTAAATCTGGGCTTAATCACTGTAGTGCTGTCCCCAGATAATTGTGAAATGACCGGGAATGAATAATTCGGGTCGAATTATATTTTAAAGTCACTTTTTTTTTTCAGAAATGTGATCATTTCTCAGTATATTTTTACATTTCCTGCGATCGCGTTAGTTTTAAGCTTCTTGGTTCTATAACGTTGAGGATCAGTTTTAAGGATCATGAGACAAAATAGGGAGTAGTAATACGAGATTCAACCCAAGGGTCTTTTTGAAGCCATAATTAGTTGTGAGTCGGTTAGTAGGTATCTACAAGAATAAAGGTCAATGTTATGTGGAGAAACAATAGGAAAGGAACATCTGTTGAGTGTGTGTCGGGGGACAGAATCACTTAAGAGTCAAAAATCCGGATAGTGAATCTAAAGCAAAAATATAAAGAGAGAAATAATTCCGTATAATGATCAAATTAATTATTAAACAAATAATTGATGGCACCAGGAAGGACGATTAAATTATTCTCTATTATAAAAAATATTTAACAAAACAATCTAAGATAAGAGCTAATGTACATAATGAAGATTAGGACAACATATGTATCCTAGAATATACATGTATCTCACATAGCGTTGCCACCCGTACGGTTTTCAGTCCTCTATGTCCGGTGTACGGTACGCGTTATATACGGTTCTGCGAAAGTTTTTAATGAACATTGTTATTAGGCCCTATTGGAAAATTTTAAGATTTTTATTTTTTCCCTCCTGTTTGAACAGTCCTCATTTTCTGCACATGTATGAGATGGCCTCCATTTCTCTAGGGGACTCCCAAGCTTTGAATGTTGTGGTTCACTTCTGAGCTGGTTTCAGATTATCCAATGACGCGTCTGTATAAGCTGACATGTGGGAGTCACTCTGCTGCTCACTATGTTCACAGTCACTCTTGAATCAGCTCACACCGAACTCCGTCAAGCGTTCTTACTCAGCTATTGAAAATGTGAAGGGTGGTGTAACATCAAACGGGTAACAGTGGAGCATCTAGTTGTAAATTTTATGGATAATGCGATTTTGTCGTTCCTATGAGTAATATTGTGATGCACTTACAAATTCTTCTGCGTGACAGTGCAGTGCTTCACTTTCGTGTGGGTGAGCTTGAAAATGAAAACCTACAACCTGTTTTCCAGTCTTAGACCGGGTCAGGGATGTAATGAATGAAACATATAGAGGCTAGTATTACAATGGGGTCGCCACTCCCAAGGTGATTATTAATGACTGATAGATGCAATGAAATGATAATGGAGAGTGTTGCTGGAATAAAAGATGACAGGGAAAACCGGAGTAACCGGAGAAAAACCTATCCCGCCTCCGCTTTGTCCAGCACGAATCTCACATGGAGTGACCGGGATTTGAACCACGGTATCCAGCGGTGAGAGGCCGACGCGCTGCCGTCTGAGCCACGGAGGCTCTGTGGGTGAGCGTACCATGTTTTAATTAGGTTAGCCGGGCTGAGTGGCTCAGACGGTTGAGGAGCTGGCCTTCTGACCCCAACTTGGCCGGTTCAATCCTCGCTCAATTTACTGGAACGTAAAAGAACTCCTGCGGGACTAAATTCCGGCACCTCGGCATCTCCGAAAACTGTAAAAGTAGTTAGTGAGACGTAAAGCCAATAACATTAATTATTAATTCATTAGGTTAATAAATTACGTTAAATAAATAAAGATGGTGTTCACTTCAGGTCCTTCGACACCCCAAAAAATAAAACTTTCCGTTAAAACACGCAGAAGGAAACAAAAGTAACTTACAGGCCGTTGTGGGAGAGTGTAGAAGAGTATAACAAATAATTGCGTCCTGATCCAATATGTGAAGATAGGGCAAATTGCAAGGTTTGTAACGTGACATTTGTATCGGAATTAATATTAGAATACAAAACAAAAGCGAAAAGCACATTAAAAGCATGACGTCAAAGCAATTTCAAGGCTGTTTTCAACAAAAGAGACTAACGTAGTGAGTGTTCAGAAATTAGCAAACAGTGCAGAAACAAAACTGTCGGGGTTTTTTCTCGGAATACAGTATACCGTTTAGATCCATGGACCTTTTACAGCGTACTAAAACAGGCATTTGCTATTCCTATTTGATATAATTGCTGTTTGCTATTATTACGCATTGTATGAATTTTGGTGTATCTGGGTGAAAATCAGCACTGTACGGTTTTACGGTAAAGAAGACGGTTTATTTATAATTTCTGTACGGTTTTTCAGGTTTCGGAGGTTGGCAACGCTGATCTCACTGTTTTAACATCTAGGACAAAAAAAACTGATAATATGCAAAATGGGTACAAACACTGCATTTAATGTAGTAATAGAAAAACTAAAAATGCAGTAAGAATTATCTAAATGTATAGAAAAAGGTAAAATGAATTTCAATAAATGATTGCTCTCTTCTCAGTTTCTGGCGATCCGAACTGCAGTAAGGGATGGGAGTATTCTCTTCTCTTCTCTTCTCTTCTCTTCTCTTCTCTTCTCTTCTCTTCTCTTCTCTTCTCTTCTCGTTATGAATCTCTGAGTGTGCACGTGTTGTGCATTTTATTCTCTTTTGTTTGTAGCATTTAGTATTACAGGAGGCTAAATTGATGTCAAATCACCTTTACAATCGAGGTCAAACATGTCACTGACCTCCGAACGAACGCTTTGTGCTAGACAGGAAATTAATGACCATGTTCAACCGAACTTTAAAGGCAGAGATCCATCTAAAATATTAGCACTGACTGGTTTGTGTGCGAACCCCGGTGCGGGTCAGCGTGTGTAACTGACCGTTAAAGGAAAGATTGCTAATAAAATGTTAGCATTAGGCGGGTTTTAATGTGATGTAAGGAAGCATATGTCAAGAACCCTTAAAGGAGAGGTATATTTTAAAATGTTTGTATTCGACTGGGTTGTGTAAGAACCCTGATACAGTACGTGTAAACGCATGTTGTGGACCCTTCAGAGAGAAACAAAAACATTATTACATATTAGTATTGACTGGTCTTGAAGTGAATAGTGCTGCAAGTCAGCGCATTTAACGAACCCTTAAAGGAGTGGTCCATTCAAAAGTGTTACCGTTAGACTTTTTTTATATGAGCTCATCAAAACGTAAAAAAATATCACTTTATTACACTTTCACTTTTCTATGAAATATCCGTCATGAGGCCTACTTGATGAACGAACGTTAGGGCCGATTGGTTCTTGAAACTGGGGTCACCAGAATCCTGTCTGAAGCCGCCAGTTCCACTGACCCACAAGGAAGGAACGAGGTCGTAGCTCAGTGAAACTTAGAAAGTGGTGTGTGTGTGTTAGTATGTATGTGGAGTATGCAAGCACTTGACACTACCTGCACCTGTCGCACCGCGCTGCGACAATTCGTATGCGTTTTCAATAAACTATATAAATAAAGTTAACATTGATGCTTTCACGGCTCGTACTTGTAGACATGACATAGGCTTTTGAGCTTGTGCCGTGCCAAGGAAAAAAAGGTGAAACTCGTTACGTTTCACAGAGAACTTTGCTACGCGTCTTCAGAAGAAAATCTCAGCAATTCACGAGGAAACGTAAAGAGTTTGCCCTTGTTTTCTTGACACGGCATAACCCCAAAAGTCTATAACATGTCTAAAGTTAAGTTTTGTACGTGTATCCTCAGTGCGATCATTTACAGTGCCCAAAAGGAGAATAAAGACAAAGGACGTTTGAGATCACCTGACCGGGCGAGTTGGCCGTGCGTGTAGAGGCGCGCGGCTGTGGGCTTGCATCCGGGAGATAGTAGGTTCGAATCCCACTATCGGCAGCCCTGAAAATGGTTTTCCGTGGTTTCCCATTTTCACACCAGGCAAATGCTGGGGCTGTACCTTAATTAAGGCCACGGCCGCTTCCTTCCAACTCCTAGGCCTTTCCTATCCCATCGTCGCCATAAGACCTATCTGTGTCGGTGCGACGTAAAGCCCCTAGCAAAAAAAAAAAATGAGATCACCTGGACAATGTCTGTCTGTCTGTCTGTCTGTCTGCCTGTGTTTTTATATACATGCATTTGTTTGTTTACTGAAGTATCACACGAAAACAACTGGGCACACTCTTATGAAGCTCGGAATTTATTTTACAAATGAACTTTGATTCTGGGATAACTGACATTACGATATTAAATGAGGAAAGGAACTGAAATGGTTTTTGCTCGTATCTTCATAGCGATCGACTTCATTTAGAAACATTTAACAAAAAATTAGTGTAAATTTAATTTAGAACATTTTCTAACATTATTGATTTTTAAATAATAATAATAATAATAATAATAATAATAATAATACTTGTTATCATATTGTGAACTTAGCTAATGAACTATGTTATGTTTCTATAAAAACCATAACAATAAAAAGTTAGCAGCGTTAACTTGATCAGCACATATCTTTAATTGGAAATGACTTTCAGTAATATTAACAACAGTGATACACGTCTATTTTGGTTTCAATTAATAAATAAGGATGAAATAATCAGGTAGGAACTGATTACAGTATATCGCTTCTTATTTAAGGTAGATTGAAGATCAGGACTTTTGAGTGCAAATCAAATGTAGTATGCTAATTCGAGAGCTCCTTGGTTTCATTTGTGATATATTCCTAGAAGCAGAAGCAGGAACAACATACTAATAATTGTTCATGATATAATGTTTGATCAGTTTATAATTATGATAACTGGTAGGAGTAAGGCAATTTCTACGTCGAAGATTACGACGATTAGGGCTTTACGTCGCACTAACTAATTTTACGGGTTTCGAAGACGCCGTGATGCCGGAATTTACTCCCGCAAGAGTGTCTCTGCATGCCAGTAAATCTACCGACACGAGGCTGACGTATTTGAACACTTTCGAATACCACCGGACTGAGCCAGGTTCGGAACTGCCAAGTTCTGGCCCAGAAAGAAGAACGATTTTCAAGTTTCCATTATGACAAAGAGGACTTGACATATTTTCTCAACTTGAAATATATTAGACATTCATATTAACTTGGTGGTACGACTGAATTTACCGCGTGTTTTATCCGCAGTACAGACTGAGAATATCTGAATGCTGTTCTGTACAATAAAAACAAAGTCCGAGTTCGTGTACGATTAAAATTGCTCACGCTTTAACAATTTCACTCAGTACAGTACTTTATTTGCTCGTTAATAATAATAATGGCGTGTGGCCTCCGGAGAGGCCTGGTGCAGGTCTTTTGAAATCTAATGCTGAAAACGCCACAAACACACAGCCCCCGAGCCATAGGCATTAACCAATGAAAGTTAAAATCCCCGACCTGACCGGAAATCGAACTCGCGACCCCTTGCACCAAAGGCACCAAAGCTTGAAAACAAGTAATTTATTTGCAAAGTAAATGGCAAATTATTTGAAAAGCTGAAGGTCATTAACTAAATTTAAAAGTGTGGGGGGGAGGTCACTTCGAAAGTTCCAAGGTATAATAGCCATTTAATGAATGAATTATTAATTAATTAATTAATTTAATACATTTCTCTCCCAGTCACGGATGACCACCAACTGTGGAGAGCGTATTCGTTTATTGTAATCTAAACCTTACATGTAGTTAGATTTGAACGTATTACAACAACAAAAAACAAGCAAACAAGACAGACAGACAAACAAACAAACAAACATTCTTTAATAGTTACGTATATCTTTGAAAGTATACAACCTTATCCTTATGACATATTTCCTAAATTTCAACTAAGTTATACAGTCCAGGATACCACTTCCTTAACCACATCTAATTTTCTCTGATTTCTTTAAATTTCTTTTCCCAAATACCTCTAATAATATTAAATCATTTTGCTGTTTTTCCAGGTTTCTTCCATTCTCTGTTTAATAGCTCAGCAAGCGTGTAAAGTTCCTGTTCATTTAGAATTTTATTCAACACTTTCCCATCTATATATTTCTCTCTAATAGTTGAAGTTTCCTTACAGTCCTTAATCAGATGTGCCACTTCCATATGAGAATTACATAAAATACATTTATTTTCGTAATTTTTTTCTCTTAAAGCTTTATTTTTGTAAACTCCCATAAGCTCCAAATTATTCCTTTCATTTCCCTTGTTGTTAACTCTCGCGTCCTTATGGTAAAGCAAATAGAAAAAAAAAAACTTTAAGTCGCACCGACACAGACAGGTTTTATGGCGACGATGGGACAGGAAAGAGCTAGGAATGGGAAGGAAGCGTCCGTGGCCTTAATTAAAGTATAACCCCATAAGTATAAAACCATCTTTCGGGCTGTCGACAGTGGGGTTCGAACTCACTATCTCCCGAATTCTGGATAATGGCCGCACTTAAGCGACTGCAGCTATCGAGCTCGGTAAAGTAATTTGTAATTGAGTAAAATATTTCTCAAGTAACTGTAATTCAACCCAATTACTTTTTGTTGTTGAAGACTCAGCTAAGGGCACGTGGTCGGCAAACTACGCTCCCAAGTTAAGAGTCCCTGAGGGCCCTTTTAGTTGCCCCTTAAGATAGGCAGGGGATATCGTGGAAGTTATTCTACCGCCCCTACCCACAAGGGGACTAGGGCATAGAAAGCGAGTACTTACTCAATATACCACGCAGCCAGTTTCGATATACCTGGCTGTACAGTTACATAATGTTAAGTATTTTTAGAAGTAATGCAAACAGAAATCTCGTATTAATTTCCAGGAAAATGAAGTAAGTAAATACATTTATAATAAAGTTATTGTGGCCAGAAATTCTATGAAATAGTGAACTTCAGGGTTTATTGGAAATATTTCGCTAGTTCCCACTTGATTGCCATTATCTCCAGCAAAGTTATCATTTACGCCAATGACCTAGTGCAGGTCTTTCGAATTGATACCTATAGGCGACCTGCGCGTCAATGATGAATTCTGATGTTGAAGACTGCACATTCACCCAATCGCCGACCCAGGCTGGAATCGAACGCGGGACCCCTTGGAATAAAAGCCAGCACGCTAATCATTTAGGCCTGGATCCGGACAGTTTTTCTCATGTGCACTATTGTAATCACTGTAATCACTGTAATCACGTTCGTCAGAATATTAGTTTTCCCTGATATGGAATCACAGTCACTTTCAAGCCACTTCAAAACAACCTTACCGGGCGAGTTGGCCGTGCGGTTAGGGGCGCACAACTGTGACCTTGCATCCGGGAGATAGTGGGTTCGAACCCCACTGTCGGCAGCCCTGAAGATGGTTTTCTGTGATTTCCCATTTTCACACCAGGCAAACGCTGGAGACGTACCTCAATTAAGGCCGCAGTCGCTTCCTTCCCACTCCTAGCCCTTTCCTATCGCATCGTCGCCATAAGACCTATCTGTGTCGGTGCGACGTAAAGCAAATTGTAAAAAAAAAAAAAAAAAAACCCTCACTGGTTGCGATGTCAAGTTCATTTTATTTTTCTGAAGCTCCCTTTTAATTTGAAAGGATGTGTTCTGTTGAGGAAGAGGGAAGTTCTCCAAATAGGTTTGGAATAAATCGGAAGTGCCTTATGACCATTTCCTGCTTTAAGAAGGTGGCAATGAATTTGAGGAATTCACAATGCATTTTCATCTGCAGAATACTACTGTAGCTTCTATTCTATCAGGATATTAAGCAATATAGGAGGACAACTCAAAGAGCTAAAATTGGAAATAGGGAAATGAGACATGTCTATGTATGCAGATGAGATAGCTCTTAGGCTATAACATAGAGCTCACGGCATCAACAGGACGTGATCAGTGAATGGGCGCGCCATCCAAGACAAAGGAATGGCAGTTACGATGAAAGTTATGGTAGTCAGTAAGAATCACTAATAATGTGAGAAGGAACGGCTAGCAACTAGAACGATATGAATAACTTTGGTCGATTACAACATCGGACGAAAAAAGGCGGTGAGATCAACAATGGAGTCCACAAAGTCTGTCAGATATACCGGTACCACCAACTGAACAACGTAATTGTATGTAACACTCTTCTACAGAATAGCAAAACTAGGCTTTAAAATGTTGAAACGTTATTATCGTGAATGACGCATGAAACACAATAGAGTAGTGGTTGTTAAACTGTGGTACCAGTACCTCTTGGGGGTACAAGTGAGAGTGGCAAGCAGATTTCAAGAGAACATTTGAAGAAGGAAACTTAAATTAGAAATAATGTAAAAATATTTACTTCTTTTTAACTCAATACGTCATAAGGCTGTTGATGAAGTTTTCACTTTGCCTATCTCGATTCGATCACAGCCTACAGGATAGTCTCACGCGTAATTTTAGACAACATCCGTCAATGTGTAGCAAGTGTTTTAAGGTTAGCCGTCGCATTCCATAATTGGAAAAATCTGTCTTTTAAGCTTGTTTGCAGAGATTGGACAAATTTCCTCATATCGCTGACCTTGCCATTCAAGTTTATGATATCGTTTTCAACAAAATGTCTGTGTGAAGGTAGATCTTTATCTATGGTATACCTAAACAGTAAGTACTGCAATGAGCTAAATTTGGCGCTGCGCCTCTACTTGGAAGTTCATCTAGGCAACAGACAGAAAACTGTGTCAAGCCATGCAGGTACAAAGATCTCATAGAAAATATTGATAATTCATCATTTCTGAACTCCAGAATTAGGATTAAAACTATTCAGCTTCATTTATTATTTTCAACTGAACGTAATATCTAGTGTTTTTTAAACTTCATACAAACAGGAAACTGTGTTGCATAATACTGGGTACCGACACAAACTCTTAAAACTTTTTGTAATTTATTACAAACATGTTTTTATTTTCTTTCACGATCTTGTCTTATTACTTGCACTGAATATTTAAAGGAACCGGGTTTTAATCCATTAAAACTAGATATTCATATTTTTGAAATGTATCATTTATGGAGATTTTATCGTGGGGATACATTTAACTTTTAGTCATGAGTGAGGGGTCCAATCATAAAAATTCATTGGGAACCTCTGGATTAGAGGAAAATATTTCAAATGGAACCCTTGTTCGCATCTGTGAAGAGAAAAGTTCTTCGGAGGCATGTAGACCTACTACGTTTACATTTAGTGCGTTTACACGAGGATGATTAGTTGTACTTCTTCATAAACACCAATCACCACCAGCACAGTGTGTTTACATGCAGGATTCAAATCTATTTGAGTACACTTTCCGAACTGAAAACGCTATGTAAACGGGGACTCGGTCCGGATTGATTTGCAAGGTTGATACGGTAAAATGCGGGATCGTATCGTACTCAGTTCGAATCGAAAAAAGAATGAATGGCGTATGGCTTTTAGTGCCGGGAGTGTCCGGGGACAAGTTCGGCTCGCCATGTGCAGGTATTTTGACTTGACATCCGTAGGCGACGTGCGCGTCGTGATGAGGATGAAATGATGATGAAGACGACACATACACCCAGCGCCCGTGGCAGCGAAATTAACCAATGATGGTTAAAATTCCCGACCCTGTCGGGAATCGAACCCGGGATCCCTGTGACCAAAAGCCAGCACGCTAACCATTTAGCCATGGAGCCGGACAGTTCGAATTGAGTTCCATGTAAACGCGGATCGTACTGAGATCATGCGCGACATTCCATGTTTGTTTTGTCGAAAAATAATTTCCATAATTGATTTTGTACCATTAATCATCATTCATAATCGGTAACGGATTGAATATTTACAGGCAACAGAATCACGAGAAAATGACAAATAGTCATCCATCGATGCGTTTAATAGATCCATAATTAACTTAAAGCACCCATGAAAATAGAAACAATACAAACGATAATGTCGCTATAGGTTATATCGAGCTAAGTGTATACCGGTACGCGATATCGATATTGGAGTACCGCGATCTCTGTCGTTTATTTATGGGGATTGAAATCGATTTGAGTACACTAACTCAAGACCGAGAATTGGAGTCGGTCTTGACTGACCGTGCTGGACTGGACTGGACTGTTTGACGGATGAGAGAAGGAAACCAAAAAGTGTAATGGAAGCTACAGTAGGAGGAAATGAAGAAGATGGTTCAGGATAGAGCGATGTATAGCTATTGGTTAAAGGACCTGAAACCTAACGACAGTAACAGAAGAAAAAACAATTAAATAGGCATTTTATCAGTCATTGTTTCTGAATTTCGAAAATAATACGTAAAACTGTATGTCGTACAATATTTTATTCCATACTCTGTTGAATTTCTTTGTCTTTATATAAATAATATTAAGATGAATATATCATGCATAGTTAAGGGCCCACCATTCAAACAATCGACGTCATCCATAAAATCTATATCATTCAAGAATTAGTCGATAGCATCGTTGGACGATGGATTGACTCGCCCGCATGTCGCAGTGTAGACATCTGGTAAGTATCTAAGTAACTGCTTTACATACATCTGTGCGGTGCATACATCACAGCCAACTAGATCTACGCTAACTAAAGACTCATCAAGATGGCAAGATGCATACACTGAAATTCGACAGTCAACTCCGGCTATAATGAATCTCTATGAGTCAAATATTTAGTACACTATAGCCCAAGTTCACGATAGGCCCTAACCGCAATTATTCTTCCAGGTGGAAATAAGTAAACAAAGTGATGCAAAAAAGATGTTTATCCCAGAATTAAGTAAACAATTGATACAAAAACTGATTATCTTGAAAACATGCTTTAAAAACAGTTCTGTCGATAACATACTGTACATTGTTCAATTTTAAAAGAATGCATTGTACTCACGGTTATTGAGCCCTGAAGAAGTATGCTATTTGCAGCTGCTTACCGTTCATTGTTTTAATTAAAATCTGCTTAGAAGACAAAAGAGGAGGATACAGGCAGAAGCGCTCAATGAACGACTCTCCTTCCCTGACCGGTGACCCAGATGGATCCAGTATGGTTAGTAGAAGGACAGAATTTATGATACGGTGGTCAGAGAAGGTTTGCCTTTTCCCAACGAGATTAATTCTGAGATGTCCGGCACCATGCCTAAATGGTTAGCGTGCTGGCCTTTGGCCGAGAGGGACCTGGGTTCGATTCGCAGTACTGCCAGAGATTTAAGAATGGCAGGAGGTCTGGTATGTGGTTACAATGGAACATGAAGCTCTCCTCCATTCGTGATGTGCCTAAAAAGATCTGCATCGCCTCGGAACGAGGACACGACTTTCTTATATAAGAGGAAGGCGCAGATGGTAGACACGGTTTTGAATTATCTAATGATAAGAGGTACGGAACTAAATGAGGCCATTGAGCCTCGATTGTGGAGGAGCTTATATTTAATTCACAGAAGCTTGCAGACTCAGCAGTGTAAGGCATAACAGTTTATAATGAAAATATAATAATAATAATAAAATACGTCATAAGATATTACAATCGAAATGTATTTGTTCCCACCTCAAAATTAGAAAAAGAGATTGTTCAGTTGATCTGATAAAAAACGTTAACACAAGTAGACCTACCAACAGAAATTCCAAGTCGTCATTAAGCGACACTGCTCTAGCTACTGAAGTAATCGACAGAGTTTTTAAAAAGTGCAGTGGTTACATGCGGTGAATTCTCTCCTTTCGTACGCTTACCATTAATATTGTCGTTTCTAGGGAGATTTGGAGGTGACGACAGTATTAAAAAATACGAAATCATCAGCGGAATGTGCTAGGCATGGTGCTTCGTAAGCGAGATGAATGGCACTTTTCAGGTCCGGCTACTTCCTGGGTGCTAAGCATTTGCGAGGGTTACGCCGAGGTCTACAACCTTTTGTCACTTGAGCCACACCTGAGTTATAGAAAAATTTACAAGTCCAGTACTAGTTTGATGGGCATCATCCACTGTCTGACACTTGTCCAAAAGAGAAATTCCCTGAACGGCAGTGCTTTAAATGTATGATATTTATTGATTGTTGAGGGCAAAGTCCAGAGAACCAGACGAGGACGAGTACCGACACGATGGATTGACCGTGGTGAACGGCCCCCTACAGAGTTCTCTCAGAGTAACCACATTGAAAGTTTTAGATAGGGAAGCTGAATTTTATGATAGTCACGACGCCTCAGTCATGAGGCAAAACGAAGAAGAAAAAGAATTTGTTGAATCAATTTGATTCTACCTCTTTATGGAAGGACCACATTGATACGCCAGTTTTAAACAGCACACGTCTGTAATTTATCACATGTCTGATATCATCGAAGATGATGGGCTTTTTTTTTACGTCGCACCGACACAGATAGGTCTTACGGTGACGATGGGATAGGAAAGGGCTAGGAGTGGGAAGGAAGCGGCCGAGGACTTAATTGGTACAGCCTGGTGTGAAAATAGGAAACCATGTAAAACCATCTTCAGGGATACCGACAGTGGGGTTCGACCACACTATCTCCCGATTGCAAGCTGATAGCTACGTGACTCAAACCGCACAGCCACTTACTCGGTGATGATGGTAGTGTTCAGCATAGCAGGTGAGGCCGCCTGGGCGAGGAACTGGTCATCCTCCCCAGTTGTATCCTCCGACCCAATGTCTCACGCTCCAGGACACTGCCCTTGCGGCGGTAGAGGTGGATCCCTCGCTGAGTCCGAGGGAAAACCAACCCTGAGGGTAAGCAGATTAATAAATAAATAAATAAATAAAGATTTACCAGCACGTAAAAGAACTCCCATGGATCAAAATTCCGGCAGCTCGGCATCTCCAAAAAACATTTAAAAAGTCGTTAGTGGGATGTAAAAACATCAACATTTTAGTCAAAAATAAAATTTTTTAATTGGGTCTCGTTTCAAATTCAGGAAAATGTTGTATTACTTCCTCATGTAACGTCGCAGCTATGTCTTTTCAAAGCGTACATCAGAGTAGACTGAATGAGTAAACCACTCTTCCATCCCATTCACTGATGACCACTAACGGGGGAAAGAGTATTGGGTTCAGCAGTTGGATTGACACACCTCTCCACGATGCTTGCGGCTATTGCGTCGTTAATAATTCTGGTTACCATATTCTGGGAAGAATTGAGAGAAAGAAGGGGAGCTGCTCGACTAAGTGGTATGTTCCGAGCTGTCAGCGGAGAGATGGCGTGGAATGACATTAGTAGACGAATAAGTTTGAGTGGCGTTTATAAAAGTAGGAAAGATCACAATATGAAGATAAAGTTGGAATTCAAGAGGACAAACTGGGGCAAATATTCATTTATAGGAAGGGGAGTTAGGGATTGGAATAACTTACCACGGGAGATGTTCAATAAATTTCCAATTTCTTTGAAATCATTTAGGAAAAGGCTAGGAAATCAACACATAGGGAATCTGCCACCTGGGCGACTGCCCTAAATGCAGATCAGTATTGATTGATTGATTGATTGATTGATTGATTGATTGATTGATTGATTGATTGATTGATTGATCGGTGATGATCTGGTAGTACCGCGTCTTGAATTGAGACCATCTGCCAGTTATAGTTATAAATAATATTTGAGGTAATGTTATTTTATAAAAAATAATTAAGACTAATGAGTAGTTCGAATCGCATCGTCAGCTGTCCTGAGAATAGTTTCTGAGGTTTCTCATTTTCACTTCCAGGCAAATGCCGCGACTATTCTTATTCATAAGCCACCAGTAGCGGCGATTGGGGGGAGGGGATAATATATTATATTTTTATTCAATTTTTGCCGGCTGAAACTGGGAATTATAGGGATTATTTTAAAAAGCCATTTGTACAAGCCCTGTTGTCTTATTAGCTAATTCTTTCCTGTATTTTCTTTTATCATTAACAAAATTATTAGCGGAAATACGCACAAAATGTCATTCGTCCCGGATAACCGATTTGTATAGCGCCATAGCAAGTAGTGGAGACTTGAGGAAGGGTACCAGGGCTATATTTTTTTTGCTAAGGTCATGGACACAGGTATGATTCACCCCCTTGCCTCATACATTCGTCAGTCAGTCTAGCAGTCTATTTAGTGTCGGTTAATTTTTCAGTGTATAGTCAAATACTAAATTATTTTAATTGTATAATCACGCCGTTTTTCTTTTTAATTTAGTAAATGTGTGATATTGTTCCTTTGGTGAAAGTTTTAATGTATAGTAGGCCTATTGAATCAAAATCTCAAAAAAAAAAAAAAAAATTATTACCGCACTTAAGTTGGTAAACTGTCAGTCTTTACCTCTCTGTCGAAATTTGCCGAGAGAGCATAAAAAACTTACCATTTTGTGGCCTTTTTTTTTAAAGTTTTGATGTATATACTGTATCCCCCATCTACCGCTATATCGCACAAACCTGGGTACTGTTTCTTGTCTGTATATTTTTTTGCCCCCGCACTTTTAATTCCCAATCACCGCTACTGTAAAGCCACAACCGATTCCTCCTACCTCCTTACCCTGTTTCATTCACTTTAATTCATTTCATCTCCACTAGGTTGGCGACAGGAAGGGCATCCGGCCGTAAAAAGCATGCTATATAATTTCATCTCACCACATCCCCGACCCCCTAACAGGGAAGGAGATTAAGGGGTAGACATGTACATGCATACATACATGGCGCCTACATACAATAAAGAATAATGATTTTATTAATATAATAGTTATGTTGTGGTAGTATGGTCTATATTGAAACCGCGTGAGTTGGCCGTGCGGCTAGGAGCGCGCAGCTGTGAGCTTGCGTTCGAACCCCACTGTCGGCGGCCCTCAAAATGGTTTTCCCATTTTCACACCGGGCAAATGCTAGGGCTGTACCTTAATTAAGGCCACAGCCGCTTCCTTCCCACTCTTAACCCTTTACTATCCCATCGTCACCATAAGATCTATCTGTGTTGGTGCAACGTAAAGCAACTTGTAAAAATAAATACATATAAAAAAGTATATTGAGGTAAGTGATAAACTATGGGGAAATTTTAATATTAGAAAGAAGATGTTATGTGATATATATGAAAAAGCCTTCTTGGACTGTAGTAGCCAACTGCGGGATTGATTAGGCGAAGTAAGGAAAAAAACATAATTTATTTTATTACTACTATTAAAACAGTTTCATTCCGTATTCTGAAGGGATACTGTGGGCCTCTTAAAGGGTTACGCCCTCTCCCAGGCAAAGGGGATTTGAGTTGCGTAGAAGCTGAGGGGTTGGCGGCCGTGATCTGTCTTGGCATTTGCCTTAGTGCAGGAGAAAGGAAAACCACGGAAAACATTCTCAGGACAGCCGACGGTAGGGACCAGCTCCTCTGCCTCCCGAATATAGAGCGAAATCGGGAGGTTGTGAGTTCGGATCCCACTGGTGTCCGGTTGGCCATTTTTGTTCTGTACTTAGCATCTCTTCAACACGTACTAAATGTATCTAACACGACCTAATAGGTAGAAAGTCGGTTTCGATTACAATGCGGTCGTGAAAATTCATTTTCTTTTTACCAAGTTTCCATCCCGTACCTTGAAGAGGCACGATGGGCCTCCTAGAGAGTAACGCCCTCTCTTAGGCGAAGAAGATTTGTAGAGGTGATTTGAGACGTGTAGAAGATGAGGGGGTTAGCGGCCGTAGCCTATACATAAAAGGATTTATTTTTTCTGGTGGTTTAACGTTGCACTAACACATCTAAGGTTTTCATAGGCGCAAGAATGGGAAGGAATCGGCTGTGGCCTTAATTAAGGTAAAGGCCCAACATATGCCTGGTAAGGAAATGGGAAACGACGGAAAACTATCTTCAGGGCTGCCGACGCTGGGATTCGAACCCACCATCTCCCGAAAGCAAGCTCACAGCTACGCGACTCTAACCTGACGGTCAACTCGTTCGGTACATAAAAGGATCTGTTCCGGCGTTCGTCTTATTGCAATAGAATGGAAAACAACGGAAAACCATTCTCAGGACAGCTGAGAGTGGGGACCAGTCCTTCCGCCTCCTGAATATTGAGCTCCAGGGTTAACCAAAACTAACCGCTGTTGAGCCAAAGCCTGCTCTACTAGGTCTTTATTTTATTCACTGCAAGCCTTCTTTGTAGGACAACGCAGTGACGGAGCACATGGGGAGATATGTACCTCAACTTGTACAAATGCCTGCCTTTGGCTTTTATATGGAAAACTACGTTCCCAGAAGAAAAATTAATAACATCGATTGCGAATATTCGGTATTCAAGCAGTTTAAGCTTTTTCTATCGTAAAATGACCAACGTCCTCCCTCCCCCGTGTGGCACTGGGCTCGTCAGTTGACGGCTAGTGTGCCATTGAGACATTGGGTCACCACTTGTGTACGACAAGGCAGTGGCGGGAGATTTGTGCCTCCACTTGTTTAAACGTATAAATTTCACAACGGAAAAAGCATAAAGAACTTCAATCTTTGCAATCGAATAAATGAAATTATGGTTTTCTTCTGGGTATTTCGTTTTTAAATTAAAATGTAATTTACTTATCTACACATCATAAGTCCTTCTTAGATCCGTATGTACTGTGTATCCTTACCACTCAGCGTCACCATCATCCAGTTATCAACCCGAAGATTGCTTTGCATCAGCAGAAGAAGCAAAGGTAGCCATCCTCCATGCATTTCTATCTTAAGCAAATCGTTTCCTTTCTTGATATTTCGTGCAGCGATGTTTGAATTTGTTGGATATCTACTAATTTTTCGTTCGTATAGTCCCTCTATTTCGGACAATAAGATCCCTCCATGCCTCAGTATATATGTCCTACTTGGCTGCATCTTTGTCGGACAATGTTTTTCCACCGGTTCCGTTCTTCTTTTATTTACGCCAGGCCTTGTTCATTTGATTCTTCCTACTAGCCACGTGCATTTTCTCTATTTTCGCCTTCTTTATAGCTCTTTTCCCACATTCTTCTGGTAATATTACACAGTTTTACTGTTCTCCCTAGTTCCTTCCATTCTTTATTTAATAACTGTTCAAGAGTGAAAGTTCATGTTCAGTTTTTTTTAAAATTTATTTACTTTACGTTGCACCTATGAAATAGGTAAGGGCTAGGAGTGGAAAGGAAGCGGCCGTGGCCTTAATTAAGGTACAGCCCCAGCATTTGCCTGGTGTGAAAATGGGAAATCAGGGAAAACCATCTTCAGGGCTGTCGACAGTGGGGTTCGAACCCACTATCTCCCGAATGCAAGCTGATAGCTACGTGACCCAAACCACGCGGTCACTTGCTCTGTATTTTCAGTTTTACCTACCTCTTTTCCATCTATATAACGTTCTCTGATTTGTTTTGTTTCTGTGAAGTCTTTCAGTAGGTGTGCACCGGTAATTTTATTGGATAAAATGCATTTTTCCATATTTTTGTCTTATAATTTAATTCTTATAAACCCCCCGTCAACCACAGAATTATCCTTCTCATTTCCATTTTAGTTAAATCGGACTTTATTGTCACGTTTTTACTTAGTTTACGGAATTCTACTAGGGTTCTCTTGCTTTTCTTCACTCTTTGGACCATCTTGCATAATCTCCTGCCATCCCTTGATGTATATATATGCAGGATTTTTTTCGCAATAGTACACCGTTCCTTTTATTATCCAGTAGTTTCCTCGCCCTAATTTTGATATTTTACTTAGAGCTGACAAGTTGTCCTTAAAAAGCCACAGACTGTCCCCGCTTTTAGTCCCAACACACACACTCTTCACACATCCACTGTTTTCAATACAACTTGACAGTGCCAGGTCTAAAGAAACATAACTGATTTAATGGGCCATTCGCAGTTACACCTTAATTTCGCTTGCACTGAGACATGCATGGATTGTGGTGGTGATGCTTATTGTTTTAAGAGAAAGTACAACTGGGCGACCATCCTCACGTTATAGAATGGAATGGAATGACGTATGGCTTTTAGTGCCGGGAGTGTCCGAGGACAAGTTCGGCTCGCCAGATGCAGGTCTTTTGATGTGACGCCCGTAGGCAACCTGTGCGTCGTGATGAGGATGCCGACACATACACCCAGCCCCCGTGCCAGCGAAATTAACCAATTAAGGTTGAAATTTCCGACCCGACCGGGAATCGAACCCGGGACCCCTGTGACCAAAGGCCAGCACGCTAACCATTTAACCATGGAGCCGGACGCGTTATAGAACAATATAGCAATGAGAGCAATGAGCAATGAGAGAGCCTCGCCCCTTGAGCTAACGGCATGAGCGCGGGTAGAGCCAAAACTCGAACCGGATATGCACGACATCACACCATAAAGACTTGATGTCTTACCGATCATAGCCACCAGACAAGCACTACCGTAAACACAGGTTTTCAAACAGACTTACACGTGTCATGAACAGGGGACTGTTGACCACGTTGACTAAATGGAACAACAATACTTCGTTGTTTTAGACGAAATATTATTTTCCTGAAGCCGGCCCCGTGGTGTAGGGGTAGCGTGTCTGCCTCTCGCCCGGAGGCCCCGGGTTCGATTCCCGGCCAGGTCAGGGATTTTATCTCGACCTGAGGGCTGGTTCGAGGTCCACTCAGCCTACGTGATTAGAATTGAGGAGCTATCTGACGGTGAGGTGGCGGTCTCGGTCTCTAAAGCCCAGAATAACGACCGAGAGGATGCGTCGTGCTGGCCACACGGCAGGCCTTCGGGCTGAGCAGCGGTCGCTGGGCAGGCCAAAGCCCTTTCAAGGGCGTTAAGTGCCGTGGGCGGTTATTATTTTCTTGAAAACAGTTGTTCACATCCGTAGGTGAAAGATCAGTGGGACATACACATAAAAGAACATTCTTTCTTATGATACACAGGAGCAGGAATTAATCATTACAAATGTTAATGTCACCGCGAAGCATATCTGTAATTTACATGTAGATTATGGAAAGCTGAAGGGCTTTCCATTCTCAAGATAGTAAGTAGACTAGTACTTACGCCTGAAGAGAATGTGGAACGAATGTGTTGGTTGGTATTGGTGAGACACACGTTTAAAGAATCTGTGTCGAGATGACGTGCAATCTTATTCGTCATTCCGGTATGCGGAGTAGCGTTCGCCATGAACATCCCTCTGTCGCCAAGGTGACTCGTGAAGACCCAAGAACTAAACCTCAAGTGGCTCAGCCTAGTCAAGAAGAAAAATATAGATGATGATGGCTGTTTTAAGGGGCCTAACATCTAAGTCATCGGCCCTAAAAATATAGACCCTAGACGTCCGAAACTCGGAAGGAAACAAGACAGCACTAAGAGAAATCGGTCAGAGGGAAATGAAGGCAGTCGAGAGAATTCTGAATAAGTGTACAATTTCTTCATCCAGGCTTTGCCTTAAACGTAAGTCGGCCTCGCAGTGTAGGGGTAGCGTGGCTGCTTCTTACCCGGAGGCTCCGCGTTCGATTCCCAGGCAGATCAGGGATTTTTTTGCTATTTGTTTTACGTCGCACCGACACAGATAGGTCTTATGGCGACGGCGGGACAGGAAAGGCCTAGGAGTGGGAAGAAAGCGGTCGTGGCCTTAATTAAGGTACAGCTCCAGTATTTGCATGGTGTGAAAATGGGAAACCACGAACAACCATATTCAGGGCTGCCGACAGTGGGGTTCGAACGCACTATCTCCCGGATGCAAGCTCACAGCTGCGCGACCCTAACCGCACGGCCAATTCGCCCGGTCAGGGATTTTTACCTGGACCTGAGGGCTTGTTCGAGGTCAACTCAGCCTACGTGATTATAATTAAGGAGCTATCCGGTCTAGAAAGCCAAGTATAACGGCCGAGAGGATCTTCGAGCTGAGCAGCGGTCGCGGTGTTTGGTTTGGTTACCTTTTTTTAAAATGCTATTTGTTCGGGGCGTCGACCCATGTGGATCTTTTGCCCCTACTGGCACCATATTGTATGAACCTGCGTGTAATTGGAATGGCGGTAGTGTGGAATGTTGTGTGTGAGGAAAGGAAGATTAAGGACGTCACAAACACCCAGTCCCCAGGCCGGGGATATTAATCATTACAATTGAAAACCCCTGAGCACAGTATGAGGCCAACTCCATTTTTTGAAGACCTTGGCTATAGTGTTTTGACAGATGCAGCCGTTGTCTTGAGAGTAGTAAGAACACAGGCACCGTAGTCAATAACCACGTTTTAGTAACAACTTACTTTTATAATTACCCGGATCGAACCTGCGATCCAGCAAGCAGCAAACAGTAGCGACTTAGACAGTATTACGTAACAAATCATTTGAGAGTCGAACTTTGGACAATGACATTGATTTCACTCATACTTTGGGTCAAGAGAGGTTCTAAATTCGTTTTCTTCACGATGTACTGCTATGTCCGGGTGAGGAACAGGCTTTCACTAAGCATAGATTCATAGCATCATTCAGTCTTTCTTTTGTATTATTCAGGTAGCAGTTGCAATTTTCTTGTCTTTCTGTTATAGCATAAGTTATTTTAAGGCCTTACCTCGTGGATTTTACACGTGATATTGATTTCTACACCAACTTGAACAAGTTAAGTGTCTAAAACCGTGCCTTCATGCATGGCTCAAATCTCTGTGCCAGAGTCCCGTAGTTTTAGTTTAGCTACCACTGCGGCCTCTTTCTGATTCTAAATACTGTGTGGGTTGCCTCGAAACCGTTTCATCCAGAGTATAACCATCATGGTGTAGTTTTTGACTTTATCGTTACTCTTACCGCCTGTAGTACAGTTTATTAGTCTACCAGGAAATCTGTCATCACCTGTTCCACGATCTAAGCAGAAAACTATCTAAGCCCAAAGTAATTTTCAGATCATTCTGTTCTGATAGAATGTTAGGCAGGAAATACAAATTTGGAAAAGACGGGTGATTTTCGGTACTTAGAATGTGTATTACCGGGTGGAAAAAAAAAACACTGCCCCGAAAAATATTTACAATAGGACTGACGTGGAATTGACCCAGTCTGAAGAAATGAAAAACTGTCCTGACTCCAATTCACTCAGAAACCACCGTCAGAACTCAACACGCGAAGGTTCGTCTGGACACAACAGTAAATTTGTAAGGATACAGATGCAGGTCCTTGTTGGTAATGTTTCGACACGATGATCTCTTAATTTCCACTTGCACAGATAAACGGCGTTGAGATTTCGTCGAACTTCATTCCAAGTTTCCTTTACTTGAGCAAAGTTTTCTGTTTTCATACTCTTTTCGGTTATTTGCTTTTTTATTCGCTACAGAGCCCGTTTCACGCCATTTGCCGCTAAGTTTTGCATTACAGACTTTGCTGGAGGTTTTGCCAAAACACTTCCACTCTTACGCAAAGAGTTCCGCTCAGGTTTTACACCAATCGTGCTCCGCATAACACTCGACAATGAACACGCGCTGTTTTATTGTGAGCACCATTTTGTGTTGCATTCAATTGGTCATTAAACTCGTCTGCTCCTCTCACTCACGCGTAATGGCACAGCGACGTACTCGGGAGATGCGCACGCGCAGACATGACAAGCAACCGATTGGTGCATCGAAATCGAGGCTTCCAGCTTTTCACGTGATGGCCAGTTCTCCTGTTCTTTAACGTAAGCTTGCAGTTGCATTCAACGGTATTCTGTAAGAATTCAGCTCTCTTGCAAAATTATCTTTACATCGGCCTGTTTTCAGACCGACGTTGCTGTACGGGAGTGTAAGCTGAGTGGACTTCCAAGATCTTAAGTGGGATGTAATAGACAGGAAGATAAGGCGCATAATTGCTGGTAAAAACAGCTAGGAGCAAGAGGGTGCTTGAAATGAGAAGATAAATCACGGATGTAAAACCATGCCCGCCGTAAGCGCACGTGTCTTTTATGGTTGAAACATGCAGCTACATAGGCTGTGGGGTAAGTATTGACACTAATTATTTGTTAGTGCTTGTTTGTGTACTTTTGTATCAACACAGCTGCTTGAACAGATGCTACTTTTATCGTAGCCTATTTTCTTTTGTTTAAATATATAATAACATGACGTTCTGACGACATAATAGTGGCACTGTATTCGGTATTATTCTGCTTCATAATTCTTCAGAGTAGAGTTGAGCATGTTAAGCCTCTAAAAAAATAAATGCTCTTTATTTTGTACCTCGTTGCTTACGGCAACCTTTAAAGTAATTATTTATTTCCTGGTACACGGTGTTTACAAAGCATGTTGTTTCCCGCATTTTATGAAAACACCGTCTTGAACACATTTCATTATGTAACATCTTAAACGTCCGCCTCTCTGGTGTAGTGGTTAGTGTGATTAGCTGCCACCCCCAGTGATCCGGGTTCGATTCCCGGCTCTGCCACGAAATTGGAAAAGTGGTACGAGGGCTGGAATGGGGTCCACTCAGCCTCGGGAGGTCAAATGAGTGGAAGGGGGGTTCGATTCCCTTCTCAGCCGTCCTCGAAGTGGTTTTCTGTGGTTTCCCACTTCTCCTCCAGGCAAATGCCGGGATGGTACCTAACTTAAGGCCACGGCCGCATCCTTCCCTCTTCCTTGTCTATCCCTTCCAATCTTCCCATTCCCCACCAAGGCCCCTGTTCAGCATAGCAGGTGAGGCCGCCTGGGTGAGGCACTGGCCATCCTCCCCAGTTGTATCCCCCGACCCAGAGTCTGAAGCTCCAGGACACTGCGCTTGAGGCGGTAGAGGTGGGATCCCTCGCTGAGTCCGAGGGAAAAGCCAACCCTGGAGGGTAAACAGATTAAGAAGAAGAACATCTTAAACGAAATGATGTATACATGTATTGCACGGAGATGAAATGAAATGGCGTATGGCTTTTAGTGCAGGTCTTTCGATTTGACGCCCGTAGGCGACCTTCCCCCGTGCCAGAGAAATTAACCAATGATGGTTAAAATTCCCGACCCTGCCGGGAATCGAACCCGGGGCTAACCATTTAGCCATGGAACCGGACTATTGTACTGAGTCAATCAATCAATACTGATCTGCATTTAGGGCAGTCGCCCAGGTGGCAGATTCCCTATCTGTTGTTTTCCTAGCCTTTTCCTAAATGATTTCAAAGAATCGTATCGTGTCGTAGTATCGTAGTTATAAAAGTGTAATGTACACCCCTCCAGGCTTGCGCTATCTGGTAACATCCTGGGTTAGCACTCGGAACAGCTGATTTTCTTGCACGCAGAACTGTCTGTCAGCTCGTGGCCATGGACATACCTGAGATAAAGATTAAATTGAAGCTCAACGTACAAACCGGCTTCGAAAGTGGGGTCGTGTAAACAGATGTAGGGGAATACAGTATTATGCTCGGTCATTGAGGGTAAGAGAAGTAGAGGAAGACGAAGACGACGATGATTAGACTCAGTTGTTAATGACTTAAAGGTGTAGAACTAAAGGAGGCCACAGAGCTATAGCCCTAATATTAAAAGAAGCGTTGTTACAGCTAGCGCAGAGGGATTCCCTTTCAATCAATCAATCAATCAATCAATGATCACCATTTAGGGCTATCACCCAGGTGGCAGATTCTTCTACTGCCTGGCTGGCTGGCTGTCTGGACAGAAGAGAAAAGGGCTATGATTGCCAAGGTATCTTAAATGTAGCTTTCAACCAAAAATTTAGAAATTTCAGGTAATCTCAAAACTGTTATTTTCTTCATAGTAGATAATGCTTAATCGGGGGGGGGGGGGATTCGGAAATTGATTATTCCCACTTATGCTTGGTTCTTGCGTCGCCGAAAACCTTCGATGTACTACTGCGACGTTAAAATACTAGCAAAAAACCGTCGTGGTTTAAAGAGAACAAGAGATGGCCAAGAGAGGTCGGATAGGAAAGATGACAATAATAATAGACAAATAATAGACTAATAATAATAATAAAAATGTTATTGGTTTAACGTTCCACTAACTACTTTTGACGGTTTTCAGAGACAACAAGGTGCTGGAATTTGGTCCCGCAGGAGTTCTTTTATGTGCCAGTAAATCTACCGACACGAGGCTGACGTATTTGAGCATCTTCAAATACCCCGCGTAAGATGAAAGAGAACGCCTTCCTCTAGAAAGCGGATTCAGTGTCAAACTCTCCCCGTGATCGCCACACCAACATCTCGCATGCAGGAGTATACAGGAGTGTGGGTTATGGTAATTTTGAGTTCTTGTATAGTATCGTTCAGAAGTCCGGCCCGTTGACTGGTTCTCGCTTGAGAGTAGGCCTGTTGATATAAAGTTTTGCTGAAGCTTCGAAGCTCCGATGTTGCTTCGGACACATTCCCGCTTCGATGATGCGAAGCGTCGAAGTTTGTTATTACATTGTGTTCTAAGTAAAGTAAAATATCCGAAAACCTGTTTAACATTAAAAAAACGGCTATGTTCTTTAGACTAACACAGTAAATTACCCACTAAATAAATGAATGAATTTCCTGTTACTACATTTTTAAAAAGCTGGAAATTGCAAGAAAAAAACAAACGTTGGACCCATTCAAGTGGTAGAAATCCCTATACTTGCAAATTTGATGTATCTGAACGTCCCTGCAAGTTGTGTTGCATCGAAGCGTGTGTTTTCCGTTGCAGGCAATGTTGTATGAGTTATCGTCGAAAAAGTTTTTTATTGAAAGTGATTTTCGTTTATATACCCGCTTAAGTCTAATCTACAGGAATCACAGCAACCACTCCACCATATATTTATTTCGTTCCTTTGCTTTTAAACAAAATGTTGCAACGTCCTACTTGACGCAAACGTTTGTCATGGAAGTGCCTTAACTTTCTGTAAAATTGAACATATTTGTTATTATTGCGTTTTGTGTTACTTTAATATTTACGAAGTCCAAATGACGCAGATAAGCAATATGACTAATATGGTAAAGAAACATAAATAATTAAACCCCTTTCATATATGTATAATTTGTTCCAAGATTTTTCTACTCCCAGTTGTAAAACGTTGTCTTTGTGAACCACTGCGTTTAGGAATAGCTGTTCTTAACACACTTATAAACATCATATTGAGCAAGGTATGCTTTCTACTAAGAGTAATTGTAAAAATCTCGCTTTTAACACTGAACATTTCTCTTTGGTTCTGCACATTTGTTCAGCATACTTTCGTTAGTTATACTTTCTGATGGCCTTCTGACCCCAACTTGGCAGGTTCGATCCTGGCTCCGTCGGGTGGTATTTGAAGGTGCACAAATACGTCAGCCTCGTGTCGGTGGAGGATGGCTGCCTATTTGTAATTCCTCTTAAAACAATTAATCACCACCACCGGCACCTCGGCGTCTCCAAAAACCGTGAAAGTAGATAGTAGGACCTAAAAACCAATAACAGTATACAGTGCTTTGTGATGCTTAATTAAGACCACATCTGTCATATCTTCTTTTAAGTGTTTGGTCCGATAGTTATTTAAAGTGTTGTTTTATTGCTAGAGCTACGATTTCCCTTAAAATAAGTTTCCCATTTTCATTGCACCTTGCCAAGGCAATCATTTTGTGCGAAGAAGTTCTGCTTCACTGTAAACGTACAGTTTAGCCGACAGAAAGGACGTACGAAAGGTCAAAATCTGCTACAATAATGTGTCGAACACCGATCCAAAGCTTCGAAGCATGTTCGTTGTAGTACAGAAGCTTCGATATTCGATCATTATTATTATTATTATTATTATTATTATTATTATTATTATTATTATTTTGAAGTTATGAAACTTTCGAAGCTTCGTATAATAACAACTCTAGTTGAGAGGACCTTGGGCTCGATTCCCGGATTGGGTATTTGTGTCCGTTCGTATTAATACACTTCTCTTCTTCTACATACAACACACTACACTGCCAACCACCACAGGAGCACGCAGTAGTGAATACATCCCTGCACTTAGGTTTGGCGTCAGGAAGGGCATCCTGCCGTAAATCAGGGTGAAATCCATATCAAGTGGCCAACCCTAGTCTTATATTTGTATTCTTCCTGCCTTTTTCCTCAATTATCTGAAGTGGAACTTTGTAAATTAAGACTTTTTATTTTATTATTGCTAGGGGCTTTACGTCGCACCGACACAGATAGGTCTTATGGCGACGATAGGATAGGAAAGGCCTAGGAGTTGGAAGGAAGCGGCCGTGGCCTAAATTAAGGTACAGCCCCAGCATTTGCCTGGTGTGCAAATGGGAAACCACGGAAAACCATTTTCAGGGCTGCCGATAGTGGGATTCGAACCTACTATCTCCCGGATGCAAGCTCACAGCAATTAAGACTTTTATTAAGACGTACACGAACACCCAGCCCTCGAGCTGGAGGAATTTTCAGACGGTCGGGAATCGAACCCAGAGCCCTATGAACCGAAGACCATTACGCTGACCAATTCACACAAGGAGCCGTTCAAGTCCCAACCACAATAACACTGGGCAAAAGATCAGGAACAAGAATAAGGTAACAGAGTTCAGGAATCTTTTGTGCAGTTTACACTTATTTTAAGTGCAGTGTTGCAAGTAGAAATTTAAACCCACCATGACTGGTCTGCAGAAGGACACGTCGGTCCGTATGAAACCTACAGTGAGAAAACCAGCTATGTTTCAAATAATTTGCAAACACTGCCTACATGGAGGCGCACGTGATGGAGTGTCGGAGTGGAGTACACCTCCAGCAGCTGAGTGAGTCGTGGCATTGACCCTGGGCGCGCCACTACCTTGAGCAGGTCAAGTGACGTCATATGACGTAGCCTATATAAAGATGCGCGACTCGCTGGCTGTCTTGAATGTCCGTAGTGAGGATCAAGAGGCGGGAGTGTTGAATACTGCAGTGAACAGGTATGTCAGTGAGCTCAGCAGTGTCGTGTGGAGTATGAAACTCTTTATTTCTATCTTTATGGTGACAGGTTAGTTCTTCTTTTTCGAGCAAGACTTCTTCGGAGGAAGATGTACTCTTAACAGAAAAAGGCGCATTATTAGGGATGGTGAATTTTCGCTGCAGCGATATTAAGCGAAATGCCTGTACTTTCCTATTTTCATTTTTCACAGCCTGTAAACCACTTTTAAATGTGTTTTAAAAACGAGATAAAATGTAAAATTTATACTCATTTGCGATGCAAACCGATGATATTTTCAAATACAATTTGATGTTTCCCTTCTGGGGACTTAAACTGAGGAGTTTGTGCACAATTGGATTGCCTGCAATTGCTGTTAAGCTCAGTTATGCTGAGTAGATCCACGCACCTCTGCAAAGTACAATATTTGGGTTTCAACCAAGATTGTACATTTGAAGGGTGTTGTTTTAATAATGTTATTGTTTTTACTCCCCACTAACTACTTTTGACGGTTTTCGGAGAGCCGAAATGTTGTCCCGCAGGGTTTCTTTTATGTGCCAATAAATCTATCGACACGAGGCTGACGTATTTGAGCGCCTTCAAATACTACCGGACTGAGCCAGGATCGAACTCGTCAAGTTGGGGTCAGAAGGCCGTCTAAGCCACTCAGCCCGGCCGGGTGGTGTTTGTCTAATGCCGTTTCTTGATACGAGGTCGGGGATGAGGTGAGATGAATTTATATGGCATAATTTTACGACCGGATGCCCTTCCTGGCGTCAACCTCAGTTGAGGAGCTAATGGAGATGAAATGAATGAGGGTGGAAGGAATCGTCGGTGGTCTATGAATAGGTTCTGTCACGGCATTTGCCTGGAAGTGAAAATGGGAAACCATAGAAAACCATTCTAAGGACAGCCGACGGTAGGGGGGTTCGAACCCACGCGTCTCCCGAATGAAAAGCTTGGCTCAGTAACTGTAGCGCGGCCACTGCGCTCGTATTGTGAATCTGAAAGATATTTCAGTTAATACAATTTAATTGTGATAGCAAAACCCAAATGACAGAACAAAATGTTCAGGTATGTTCTATGATTTCCTTCAACAGTGTCACTGATTCATGAACATTACTTCAGTTAATTCTGTATTATTTCTTTTTAATATTCTGATATTGCATCAATAAACGATTGTTCTTTTTATGTCTATATCAATTTAAAATAAATGTGCACTGTTATTATACGTTATGTATTTTGATATTACTATTAGCTCTATGCAAATACGATTTAATTTAACATTAATATTACCTAAAAGAAGAGCCTCCGTAGCTCAGGCGTCAGCGCGTCGGCCTCTCGCCGCTGGGTTCCGTGGTTCAAATCCCGGTCACTCCATGTGAGATTTGTGCTGGGCAAAGCGGAGGCGGGACAGGTTTTTCTCCGGGTACTCCGGTTTTCCCTGTCATATTTTTCATTCCAGAAACACTCTCCAACATCATTTCATTTCATCTGTCATTCATTAATCATTGCCCCAGAGGAGTGCGACAGGCTACGGCACACCGGCACAATTCCTATCCTCGCCGCTAGATGGGAGCTTCATTCATTCCATTCCTGACCCGGTCGAATGACTGGAAACAGGCTGTGGATTTTTTATTGTCTAAAGATACTATCTATTTATCAGAGTTAACTCAAATTCTATGTTACCGACCGACTTGTCCGCGCGGTAAGGGTCACCTCGTTATGAGTTTGCAATCTGGAGATGGTGGTTTCGAACCCCTCGACAGCCCTGAAGATGGTTTTCCGTGGTTTCCCATTTTCACACCAGGTACATGCTGGGGCTGTAACTTAATTAAGGCCACGGCCGTTTCCCTCCCACTCCTAGCCCTTTGCCATCCTTGCCTCGCCGAAAATCTTCAAATCTTAAACCACCAGCATTTTTTTCTTCAATGCACTATACAAAGCTAATTACAAATGTATCAACGCTTCAAAAAGCTACGTTTCTGATTTCAACTCGCTAAAAATCACTACATCTTTGCATAACACGGAGGACGCAGTTCTCTTGCCAGAAACAAACAGAAACCCACGAATCTGAATGACAAGTGATAACGTAAGGTAAGTCAGGGTGAGTGGCTCAGACGGTTGAGGCTCTGGCCTTCCAATTCCTAACTTGGCAGGTTCGATCCTGGCTCAGTCCGGTCGTATTTGAAGGTGCTCAAATACGTTAGCCTCGTGTCGGTAGATTTACTGGCAGGTAAAAGACTCCTGCGGGATTAAATTTCGGCACTTCGGCGTCTCCGAAAACCGTAAAAGTAGTTAGTGGGACGTAACGCTAATAACATTACAATGTTCTGTATAGCCATTCGCTGAAGTCAGCGTGTTAAATCGCTCGTTAATGCCGTTTGGATGTTTTCTAAAATCTAAACGAATACTAAATTATGTGGAAGGTTTTTTTTTTCACTGATAGTCGGCCGGCATTGCCTCTGGCTCTCACCAATGCGGTCTTGGTTCGAATCCCTGCCAATGCATGTGAGACTTTTTAAAATCAGAAGTGATGTCCCCTTAATTCGGATTCCACGTAAAACTGGAGATCCTGTGCCTATGTTCACAATATAAACAGTAACGTAAAGCTTTAAGCTGGCTTTTTCTTCAGTTTCTCAGTCGGTTGTTGCGGAACTGTATTTATTTATTTATTTATTTATTTATTTATTTACTTTGGCTTGTGGTTTAACGTCGCACTAATACATCGAAGGGTTTCGGTGACTTAAGAATGAGAAAGGGTTAGGACTAGGAAGGTAGTGACCGTGGGCTTAATTATGGAACAGTCCCAGCATTTACCTCATTTGAACATGGAAAACCATCTTCAGGGCTGCCGGTAATAGGTTTCGAACCCGTCATTTCCTGGAGGCAAGATGAAAGCTACCCGCGCACAACCAGTTCGCTAGGTCAGAACACTGTTAGATCGGATGTAGTTGTGTACTGTTTAACATAGCAGTCACTGCGGTATTAGAAAAGAAGCATTTGTGGGGCAAACTGTAGTATCTGGTAGGTTTTCTTGTAGCATTCCGAAACCACAAGAGATGTTGGTCTCGTTGGGTGACTGACCCTCCATAGCCTGGGGACTGGAGTGCATCTTATCCGGGTCATGGTATCCGTATTGGACATGTATGACGGCGAGGAATACCTTTCAAGGCCACGGCATTCGGGTTACAGGTCTGCTGACGCGCTCTTTAGCAAACACCAGTGTCAAGAGAAGGAAGTGCCAATCCGCTATGAGGTAATAGCGATCAAGGTACACGGTTATGTTTCAAGCAGTTCGGGTGACAGAATATCCCGTTTCAGGCCGGAGAATTCTTTCTCACGGGCACTAAGAATATTTTTAAAGTGGAATTTGACCAAGAAAGACACAGAATTTATGTTCTTTTTTGTATTGACTTTTATGGTCATGTACAAGTTATGTAGGAAGGTTTCATTGCCTACCCTTAAACAATTCATGGTTATATATTGTACAAAAGAAGTCAATTACCAGTAGTGTATTAAATCGCGTATATCTCGCGCTTCTTTTCGAAAATTCTAATTAAAAAATCGTGGTGCGAAATATACGCGGAGAATCGAATTTGATTAAAACGAGCATACATTTTAAAAGTAATAAACATCATATTCATCATCACGAAAACATTCCACGTACTAAAACAGTTCATTATCGAGCTCAGCGAACTTTCCACTTTTCGGTACCCCCGGACACTTTCCTTGATATCTAAGTATTTTCAAGTGCAACTTTCCGTTGTCATCAGTAGCAAACATTTAACACTGTCACATAAAATGCTCAACCCACGGTGTGATTAATGTGTTTCTCTGCGACTTCAATCACTGGAAGTTTAAAAATTGCCGTAAAATTTGAACGCATCTTGATGACTCACCGACGAGCTAAGTCGCGCTGAAACGCAAATTATAACGAAAATAAACTGAATGAATATACTGCTAGACCGACTGGTTGGCTGAATGGTCAGCGTTGAGGCCTTCATTTCAGAGGGTCCCGGGGTCGATTCCCGGTCGGGTCGGGAATTTTAATCGCGTCTGATTAATTCTTCTGGCTCGGGGACTGGATGTTTGTGTTGGTCCCAACACTTTCCTCTTCCTCTTCATATTCAGACAACACACTACCAACCACCACAGAAACACGCAATAGTGATTACATCCCTCCACATAGGGTTGGTTCGTCGCCATAAGACCTACCTGTGTCGGTGCGACGTAAAACAAATAATAATAAAAAATAAAAAAAAAGGATTGGCGTCGGGGCCAAATCCACATGTGCGATACAGCTCGCACCCGCGACCTTACATATGTGGGAAAAGCGGTAGAAGAAGAAAAAAAAATACGGTACTGCAACCAATACAGTGTCGCTTTTATAACTGGACAGAATGCGCAGATGCTCACAAGGTTTGTGGGCGCGAAGAACGGAGAAATTGTAAATTAAAGCCAACAGTGAGTTTAGTGAATTCGTTATTTTAAAAAAAAAATTTACATGAGCCTAATTTAACTTTCCATGGCAGTTGAAACAGAATGGATGCATTTATAATCGTACTAGCTGATGTACCCGTACTTCGCTACGGAATTCTGGGTTAGGTAGTGTACACGTTGTGAGTAAGATTCTATTAAATTGCATAGCTCTTAACGTTACCTCAGAAACGCGAAGAGGAAGTCACCTTACGTCTTTTCTCATATGAAGATTGGGTTAGGGAATTTTCAGTGTAATGGTGGGCCGTCTTGCCTCCCATCAGGCACAATCAATTTGGAGAATTTTCATTATAATGGCAGACACTCTCCACCTGCCTTTTTACAACCTCGTAAAGTCTGGTTATCAACACATGCCATTACAATGACGTCAGTAGGAATGTTGCGATTAAATGAAAAAACACACAATTTCTCGCTTTTAACGAATAAAAATACGCTGCCAATCTATGCTATTATTGCGTTAAGTGTGCACACTGCTCATTCCAATCAGCGCCTCAGAGAAGGGATCGAATAGCTGCAATACTATAATGAACCAGTGTGTTACGTACCTTACCAAAAGTATCAGAAAATGTATGAATCAGAGGAATGGCACGCTAAAGAAGAAAGTTACAGTATCTAACTCCTCAGCTACTTCCCGCCAATATTCAAGCAGGCTGTTATACTTGGTACTCGGTACGCAGCAGTAACCCCATCTATCGAAGATGAGTAGCAGCAGAAGCGACAAAGAACAGCACAAAAAACAATGGTCCATGTAATGTTATTGTTGATCAATTTTATGAGCAATCGATATTGTAGGCCTTCAGATTTAGTTCGATATTGTAGGCCTTCAGATTTAGTTTCCTTCGTACTCTGAAATACCACTCTTACCATAGTCTGTGCGGTAAAACTGAATAAAACATAAATGATCGGAAATTGTATTCTCTGTAACTTTTGTTATGAAGTACTTTTCGACAGGACCAATAACAGAGGAATTTAAATTTTAGGCACCTTCCCCTAAACTACCAACCATTCTATCCAGGGCGAATAAAATTATTCATAGCCTAGGCCGTAGTGTCTTATTCCTTGACTACATACCGATTACCATTCCATTCTGTTTACCGATTACCTCGTGGCTCGGCGTTGATATGGACTTATGATCGGAAATTTAATTTTATATAACTTTAGTTATGTATTAGTTATCGATAGGACCACTAATAACATAAATATTTGAGAATTACATTTTAGGCCTTCCCCTTAACTACCATTTCTTTCTTTCTTAATCTGTTTACATTCCAGGGTTGGTTTTCCCTCGGACTCAGCAAGGGATCCCACCTCTAACGCCTCAAGGCCAGTGTCCTGGATTGTGAGACTTTGGGTCGCGGATATAACTGGGGAGGATGACCAGTACCTCGCTCAGGCGGCCTCACCTGCTACGCTTAACAAGGGCCTTGTCGGGGGATGGAAACATTGGAAGGATAGACAAAGAAGAGGGAAGGAAGCGGCCGTGGCCTTAAGTTAGGTACCATCCCGGCATTTGCCTGGAGGAGATGTAGAAAATCACGGAAAAGCACTTCGAGGATGGCTGAGTAGGGAATCGAACCCCCTCTGCTCAGTTGACCTCCCAAGGCTGAGTGGACCCCGTTCAAGCCCTCGTACCACTTTTCAAATTTCGTGGCAGAGCCGGGAATCGAACCCGGGCCTCCGGGGGTGGCAGCTAATTACACTAACCACTACGCCACAGAGGCGAACAACTACCATTTCACTCAGAGTTAGAAAAATTATTTATGGCCTAGATTGTAGCGACTTATTCCCCGCCTTTACATACCGATTTTCATTCAATTCTCTGCAGCCGTTTTCTCATGATGCGTATACATACATATACATCCATCCATCCATCCATACATACATACATAAATACATACATACAGACAGATAGATATAAATTACGGAAAATAAAAAAGTGCATTTTCTTGTTACTGTGGACATGACCGAAACAGAAATACCTGGGAAATTCTGAGCAATGTACTGACAAAACTCTTATTTTATATATATAGATTAAATACTGTTGAATTGACAGAATTAATAGACATACCAAGATGACATTTACGGGTGGAGATTATTATTATTATTATTATTATTATTATTATTATTATTATTATTATTATTATTATTATTATTATTATTATTATTATTATTATTATTAGCAACCAACCGTATTAGCTCAGCGGTAGAGTCTTGGCTATTAATTCAGACTTCAGAGATGCCGTATGTTCGAATCTCACCGTCGGCCATTCTTGAGACGTTTTCCCTTGGTTTTCCACTTCACCTCCAGGCAAATGCTAGGCGGTTACGCCCAATCCCTTATCAAATTCATACTCAAAAATTATTTCTTCAACTAGACCCGAGTTAGTGGTTACATGTTTTGGAGGAATGGTAGGTTCCCTTCGTGTGCCTCCTAATCTCCTCTGTATGGAGGTCAACGGCAGGTAGTGGCTAATCGGACAGCTCTCTGTTGGACGGTTAGGGGGAAAATCCCTCCAGAACCAAAACTGAAATTGACACATTGTCATTCATTAATCAGTGAGGTGGGGGCGCCCTTTCAAAATATGCCCAGGGCATCATAAACCTTGAACCAAAACTGAAATTGACACATTGTCATTCATTAATCAGTGAGGTGGGGGCGCCCTTTCAAAATATGCCCAGGGCATCATAAACCTTGAACGCGGCCCTAATATACTGTAAATATGGACTTACTTTTCTCCATTAATTCCACAATAGCACATGATGGCAAGATACACGTGAATAAATATGTATAGGCATTGCGACTTGAAATAATTCCGAAACGGAACTAGATATTGAAGATATTGAAGAACTGGTTTTATAGGATTGTGCCCACATACAAAAGGATGATTACAAACTGAGAGGATAAACATACTCCAGTACTCATTCACCACAGTTATATATATTTTTAAATGGAACGTACACACTTTACTTGCCGAATTTACAAACTAGCCGCGAAATTATGGATTACGGAAATAGTCCCAGATTCCTATACCAAATGCTTCTGGAGATATTGCCGATATAAGTATCGGTAGTCTGCGTTATTAGTGTGATGCACACCAAAGAAACTGAAGCCAGTTTCGATAAATTAGTTGAAATTGAATATCATACTAGAGCTTTTATTTTCGACAATTAGATGTAAACACAAGACTTTATCGTGCGAAACACTTACGTGTTTTGCATCCAAGAGATAATGGGTTCGATTCCCACTGTCGGCAGCCCTGAAGATGATTTTCCATGGTTACCCATTTTCATGCCAAGCGAATGCTGGTGCTGTACCTTAATTAAGGCCACGGCCGCTTCTTTCCCATTTCTAGGCCTTTCCTATCCCATCGTCGGTGCGACGTAAAATAAATTGTAAAAAGACTTACGTGCTACAAAAATAAGTACTCGTATATTCTATCGAACAATAATTGCTTATTATCGTAATGCATCTGCACGAACTGTTAGCCGTGTTGTATAAACACAGACAACACACACATCCGCATTCAACACGAACAAACTTGAGCAGTGCAATGTACTGTGTAACAACTGTACACGTCTCTACACTGTTTATGTACACGTCATAGATTGTGTCCTCACTGCTAATATTAATATATCCGAAAATACTGAAGACAGTGACGTGAAAAAATTATCCATAATATTGCGCCCAGTTTGTTATTCGGCAAGAAAGTATTGTGCCAACATTCCAGTTTTTAATAATTTAGGGGCGCGCAGCTGTGAGCTTGCATCCAGGAGATAGTGAGTTCGAACCCCACTGTCGGTAGCCCTGAAGATGGTTTACCGCGGTTTCCCATTTTCACACCAGATAAATGCTGGGACTGTGCCTTAACTAAGGCCACGGCCACTTTCTAGGTCTTTACTATGCCATCGTCACCATAAGATCTTTTTTTTTTTTTTTTTGCGATCTGCTTTACGTCGCACCGACACAGATAGGTCTTACGGCGACGATGGGACAGGAAAGGCCTAGGAATGGGAAGGAATCGTCCGTGGCCTTAATTAAGGTACAGCCCCAGCATTTGCCTGGTGTGAAAATGGGAAACCACGGAAAACCATCTTCAGGGCTTCCGACAGTGGGGTTCGAACCCACTATCTCCCGAATACTCACCATAAGATCTATCTGTGTCGGTACGACGTAAAGCAAGTTGTAAAAATAAGAAAAAAACCTATAACGTTGTGTTCAAAAGGGTTATTTGTTTAGTTTACTGATATACGCTTATCCTCCCAATTTGTGAACACCCAGTGTGGAAACTATCTTGTGAAATCAGCTCTTCAATATTTGGTTCCGTCTCGAAATTATTTCAAGTTGCAAAGTTAGGTGAAACATCATGAAAAATTATGTATAGTATAATAACTTAGCTTTACTCTTGAAATCGAATATATTGAGATTGAGTTACCTGGATATTTTATTTTCAGCCATGCTTGTTTTGCATTTACAGTAGCCTATTTTTCTACCTTCCTCAAGTCCTGATGTATGAGATACTAAGTTACCGAAATCAGAAGCATGCGTGTAACGCACTTCAAGGGTTGTTAACTAAGATAATAATTATATATGAAAATGAAAATCCACAGCCTATTTCCAGTCATTCGATCGGGTCAGGAATGGAATGAATGAAGCCCCATCTAGTGGCGAGGATAGGAAATGTGCCGGCTGCCGAAGCCTGTCGCACTCCTCTGGGGCAATGATTAATGAATGACTAATGAAATGAAATGATAATGGAGAATGTTGCTGGAATGAAAGATGACAGGGAAAACCTGAGTACCCGGAGAAAATCCTGTCCCGCCTCCGCTTTGTCCAGGACAAATCCCACATGGAGTGACCGGGATTTGAACCACGGAACCCAGCGGTGAGAGGCCGGCGCGCTGCCGCCTGAGCCACGGAGGCTAATAAATATATAATATAATTTAATCCGTTTACCCTCCAGGATTGGTTTTTTTCCCCCAGACTGTACACGTCTCCCACCTCTACCGCCTCAAGAGCAGTGTCCTGGAGCGTGAGACATTTGGTCGGGGATACAAGTGGGAAGGAGGGCCAGTACCTCGCCCAGGCGGACTCACCTGCTAAGCTGAACAGGGACCTTCTGGGGGGATGAGAAGATTAGAAGTGATAGGCAAGGAAGAGGGAAGGAAGCGACCGTGGCATTAAGTTAGGTACCATCCCGGCATTTGCCTGGAGAATAGGTGGGAAGCCACGGAAAACCACTTCGAGGATGGGTGAGGCGGGAATCGAACCCTCTCTAGTCATTTGACTTCCCGAGGATGAGTGGACCCCATTCCAGTTTTCGTACCACTTTTCGTGGAAGAGCTGGGAATCAAACCCGGACCTTCGGGGGTGACAGCTAATCACACTAACCACTACACCACAGAGGCGGACAATAATAATAATAATAATAATAATAATAATAATAATAATAATAATAATAATAATAATAATCACTATAACTCATATTCAGTAAATCAATAATGATCTGCATTTAGGGCTGTCGTCCAGGTGGGAGATTTCGTATCAATGGCTTACCCAGCTTTTTCTTAAACATTCTCAAAGAACTTGGAAATTTTTCGAACATCTTCCTTGATAATATATTCCAATCCCTTACTCCTCGTCCTAAAATTGAATATGTGCCCCAATTTGTCTTCTTGAATTCCAACTTTATCTTCATAGTAGCCTGTGTTCTTTCCTTCTTTTAAAACCTTATTCGTCTACTTATGCCATTGCACGCCAACTCACCATTGACAGCTCGAATGTTGTAATTGTATTTTTTTTTTTAAATTTTAAAAATGTAATCTGTTTAAGGGGTTTGGAAACTGTGGTGAGATAGGACACGCAAACGAAATTGTAGAAAATATTAAACAACAAACTAATGATAAATATGTAGTTCGAAAAGAGAATAGGTATAGCAAATAGTATATCTTTTGTCACTAATTTTGAAATTATACATTTGAAATCTTGGGAAAGATTCAGGAAAGGGACTCATGAAAATGCAAGCTTTATTTTCTATGCTGGTATAACAAATCGTGTCACTTTCTGGAGTTTTACCATTTCCTCCCGGGGTTTACTATTTTGTACGGCTGTCGTTTGATTAAAAATGTTAATCGCTTGACTGGATTTATTGAAGCAATTCATGGACCGATTTTCCGGCTCCTTGGCCTCCGCTTCAGAGGGCCCGGATTCGATTTGCGGCCGGATCGGGTATTTTAATGTTAAATTATCAATTCCCTTGGCTCAGGGACTGGGTATTTGTGCTGTCCCCAACATGCCTTAAACTTATACACCACACATAACGCTACCCTCCACCACAATTACACGCAGTTACCGACACCCACCAGATGCCGCCCATGCATGGCCATGTTGGCAGGTCTGCCTTAAAAGGACTGCACCAGGCCAGCAATAGCCACCCGAATTATTTTATCGACCGATTAATCGAACTTTAAACGATGTTGAGCTGTTGTCAGAATTATCAGCACAAATGAATATATATATTTGATTTTATGACTTTCAGAGAACAACAGATCGTTTGTTGTTGTTGTTGTTGTTGGACTAAATAATCCTTCCTGGAGTAAAGTTGGCGGGATCCCGGCTCAGTCCGGTGGTATGTGAAGATGCTCAAATAAGCCGACCTCGTATCGGTAGATGTACTTGCACGTAAAAGAACTCCTGCAGGACAAAATTTTCCAAGTTGGTATCTCCGAAAACCAAAAAAAAAAAATTAGTTCGGGGGACATGAAACCTAGGCATTCTTCTTATTATTAAGCCCATTAGGACTACGCAAAGTACTTAGAGGCCTGATTTTGTCTTCTTTTGTGCCCGTATTTCTTTAATTCTTTTACTGTGGACTTCCTTTCTATCTTCAGACCAGGTTATTCCTGTCTTCTTTTTGGTCTTTCCTCTAGGTCAGCTTGCCATTTTGGATCTGAAGATTAACCGGTTTTAGACATCTGCTGATATAATTTCTCCCTGTTTCAGCTTGGTTTTGATTTCCCCAGTCCAGTTCATTTTGTCTGTTTTGACTTAACTCCTGTTTTCATAGAACTCTACTTTTTTTGTTAAGTCTGTCTTAGTCATTTCTTTTAATATGTCGTAATGTCCATAGAGTATTAACCTGTGTTTTCTAATGTCACTGGAAATATTTGTGTATTATTTGATTTCCTATTTGCCGTTTGTATGGGTATTGTCCGTCTGCGAGTTTTTGACCTAGAATGTTTCTTATGATTTTACGCTCCTTTTCCTCAGTGTTTTCGATGTCTCATTTCCTGTCTAAAATTATTATTATTATTATTATTATTATTATTATTATTATTATTATTATTGTCGTCGACTTCCCGTTACCGTATCACATCTTCTTAAGCCATGATTTCAAATACACCGAGCTCGATAGCTGCAGTCGCTTAAGTGCGGCCAGTATCCAGTATTCGGGAGATAGCGGGTTCGAACCCCACTGTCGGCAGCCCTATAGATAGTTTTCCGTGGTTTCCCATTTTCACACCAGGCAAATGCCGGGGCTGTACCTTAATTAAGGCCACGGCCGCTTCCTTCCCAGTCCTAGCCCTTTCCTGTCCCATCGTCGCCATAAGACCTATCTGTGCCGGTGCGACGTAAAGCCAATGGCAAAAAAAAAAAAAAAAAGAGATTTCAAATACGTCAGGACGTTGACATGGTCGGAATTTTAAGCTGTTCTTCTGTTCCTAGCAATATTTATTACTACCTGACGTAGTTGATACGTAGAACTTCTTATTTGGTATTATGTAGCTCTGTTTCTTTCATGTGCAGATAATCTAGGAGTAAAAATGTCAGTAGAAGTCGATCCACCTTGACCATTTTTCAAGGTATACGCAAACTGCTGAACTGTACCTGAAAGATTTTTCACTTTTATTTGGTCAGTCACCATTCAGCAATGATTTAACTGTGTTTATGAACCGGTACGGTTTACTTTGAGGAGGTTAGGCTTGATGACAAGCAAATCTTTACCTGCTGGTGGACGATAAAACTACATCCATAGGGTAGTAATCGGCAGTTAGTAATGGCTGTCAGCTCAGCGAATCCCGAGTTCTATTCTCGACCAGGCCGGGGATATTAAACCAACAAAATGGTGGGACATGAAATGAAATTATATTATTATTATTATTATTATTATTATTATTATTATTATTATTATTATTATTATTATTATTTACTTTTCTCACATATGCCTTATCTCGTACTCTACAAAAAGACATCGACAATGTCCTTTTTTTAAATTTTCTTTATGTCGCATTTTATGGGGACGATGGGATAGGAAAGGACTGGAGTGGGAAAGAAGGAACCGTGGTCTTAATTAGGGAACAGCCCAAGCATTTGCCTAGTGTGAAAATGGGAAACCACGGAAAACTATCTTTAGGGCTGCGGATAGTGGAGTTCGAACCCACTATCTCCCGAATGCAAGTTCACGGCTACCTGATCCAAATCACGCAGCCACTCGACAATGTTATGAGATGGACAGCTGACAATTGTATGGTGGTAAATGGAATGAAAAGTCTGGTTGTAAGTTTTACAAAGAGGAATCTCAGTTTTAATTACTGTGTTGATGGAGTGAAAGTGCCTCATGGGATCACTGTAAGTAATTAGGTGTTAATATAAGAAGAGATCTTCACTAGGGTAATTACATTAACGAGATCGTAAATAACGATTAGAGATATAGAGGTATCTTCTTATAGTTATGAGGATATTTATGGCTTGTAGTAAGGAGGTACAGCGTAGGGCATATCAGTCTCTAGTAAGGCTCCATATTAGAGTATGGTTCCAATGGATGGTTTTCTTGATACGAGAACTGGAAAAGATCTATAGGAAAGCAGCGCGATTTGTTCTGGGCGATTTCCGACAAAAGAGTAGTTGTACGAAAATGTTGCACATTTTGGGCTAGGAAATCTGCTCGACTAAGCGGTATATTCCAAACTGTCAGTGGAGAGATGGCGGTGAATGACGAATATGCTTGAGTGGAGCTTTTAAAGATAGAATATATCATAATATGAAAACTAAGTTGGAATTCATTAGGACAATTTGGGGCAAATATTCATTTATGGAAAGAGAAATTAGGGAATGGAATAATTTATCAAGGGAAATGTTCGATAAATGTCCAAGTTCTTTGAAATCATTAAAAAAGTAAATAATTGATAAGGTCTGCCTCTGTGATGTAGTGGTTAGTGTGATTAGCTGCCACCCCCGGAGATCCTGGAAGTGGTTTTCCGTGGTTTCCCACTTCTCCTCTAGGCAAATGCCGGGATGGTACCTAACTTAAGGCCACGCCGCTTCCTTCCCTCTTCCTTGTTTATCCCTTTCAATCTTCGCATTCCCCCGCAAGGTCCCTGTTCAGCATAGCAGGTGAGGCCGCCTGGGCGAGGTACTGGTCATCCTCCCCAGTTGTATCCCATGACCCAGAGTCTGAAGCTCCAGGACACTGCCCTTGAGGCGATAGAGGTAGGATTCCTCTCTGAGTCCGAGGGAAAAACCGAACAGATGATGAAGATGATGATGATTAATTGATAAGGAATCTACCACCTGAGTGACAGCCCTAAATGCAGATCATTGATGATGTCTGGTTAATTCCTCTAGCTCGGGGGCTGACTATTTTTGTTCGTCTTAACCCACCACACAAGCAACCACCACAGAAACATGCGGTAGTGAGCACATCCATTAGGAGGGGCATCCATCCGGAAAAATAGACAATACTACGCAGTACAACTGCAAGTAATTTAGGAAAAGAAGAAGATGGAATCGTTAGGCGTGATAGCTGAAAATCATAGTATCAGTTACTTTGTTCCACTCCCGTTACACTTCATCCTTGAACTTTGCAGACCAGTATACATACACATTATTTCAGATAACCTGTTTCTTTGCGTAGCATTCAAAGTTAGCAAAACGACATTTAAGAAATTCAATCCTTACGTAGATGGGCACACGATTTTTTGCATTAAGCAGAAAAGAGTTACAGTGTATATAAGGAATATATCTACCACCTATGCGGAGTACATCTACACTGGAACGATTTGCGAGATTTTCATACGTTAAAGATTCACTTCAGCTTCTGCTGAAAAGGTACGGTGAGCCACTTAAACAAGATACATAGGTCAGGACACGAATTTCCATGTTGCATATAGGCGAGTTTCGGGTTTAAAAATGGATTTAAGAACACAAAAGCTGTTAAAATTAGTTTTATTTGCCTCGAAAAAATGGTCAGTTGGTAGTACTGGGGGTTTAGCTCCATTATGCGGCCAGAAGACGGCATTTACTTAAAAAATAAGGAACTTTATTTTAAAGATTACGGCATAAATTCTTCTTCTTTCTTCTTTTTCTACCGCTTTTTTCCACATCTGTGGGTCGCGGGTGCGAACTGTGTCGCACATGTGGACTTGGTCTTGTTTTACGTCCGGATGCCCCTCCTAACGTTAACCCTACATGGAGGCATGTAATCACTATTGCGTCTTTCGGTGGTGGAAACTGTTGGGACAAACACAAGCACCCGGGTCAGAAGAATTAATCAGAGGTGATTGAAGTCCCCGACTCGGCCGGGAATTGAACCCGGGACCCTCTGAACTGAAGGCCTCAACGCTGACCATTCAGCCAATGAGTTGGACATTTCGGTATAAAGATTAAGACAGGTAATTCACTTATTTAGTTTCAACATTTGGAGATTCATTTGATGGGAAAATCAAATGTAAAATAATGTCGGTGCGACGTAAAAAAAAAAAAAAATCGCTTATTCGATTATTTCATTTTATTCAATTATTTTTCTCGGTCATTCGACTATTTTTTCATTCGATTATTTTTTCGATCTTTCATTTGAAATTCCGTTGGGATGACTGGGGGCAACTGAACAGTGAATGCTTTCGAAAGAATCAAATGGAAATTAATCCTAATGTTGTCATCAACTCATCAATCTCACAGGGAGTTGAAACACCGGATCCTGTGAGATCTCCGAAGTTAAGCAACATTGGGCGTGGTCAAGATTTGGATGGGTTGCCACGCGCTGTTGGTGGGGGATAAGGGAATACGTAAACTCCGGCTCAGGCGCACACCTCTGCGGAGGTTCGGACCTGCCTCCGGGCAGAATACACCCTTACCTTACTATCTCCATTCCCTTGCAGGAAGTTATAATAATAATAATAATAATAATAATAATAATAATAATAATAATAATAATGGCATATGGCCTCCGGAGAGGCCTGGTGCAGGTCTTTTTCTAGTAGATGGCCTATTAGGCGACCTGCATGTCTGTGAAGATGTGGGCCCTACTGAGGATGATTTCTAATGTTGAATACGCCACACACACCCAGCCCCCGAGTCATTGGAATTAACCAATTAAGGTTAAAATCCCGATCCGACCGGGAATCGAACCCGGGACCCTCTGAACCGAAGGCCAGTACGCTGACCATTCGGCCAACGAGTCGGACTTACAGGAAGTGTGCGGGTAGGATGAACGGTCTCTGACAAGCCTTCCGCAAATAATACGAACTCGTACTCCACACGTCTGAATAAGTCATACACTCAGATGCATAGATCAATATACCCAGGTATATTGCAACATACGCCCACGCGGTTACGCGAAACGCAATGCCTATAGTATTGACAAATTGGCTCACCAACTTGATCGAGTCATAAATTAAAATTCGTCAGAATTTTCTCTAACATAAAATGGCGACGTCACAGTCTTTGAAATTATGTCGCTAAATGACTTCAAAAAGACTCCAGATCGCTAATGGTCTCTCTGATGTTGAGGTTATATTCCTGGAACTAGGATTTCTATACGTTGAGTCTGGTCTGTACTTCCTCTTCTGTTTTACCCCATAACATGATATCATCAGCAAAGGCATTCAGTTCACCTAACTTTTCCTTGACGTTCTTCATTATATTGTCCATAACAGTAATGAACAGTAGTGGGGACTGCACTCCCTTGCTGAACTCCACTCTTGGTCTCAAACCATGATGATCGACCTTCCCCAATTTGTACACAACTAGTACAGTCTCTGTACAACATCTGAATTTTCCTTGCCATTCCTTCAGGGCCATTTCTTTTCTTCAGGCACTCACAGATCTTCTCTATCATAGACCTTTTCTATATCCAAGAATACAATAACCAGGTTCTTGCCTTTCCCCCAATACTTTTCCATCAGCATGCGGGAATTGATCTGTTACTTCTGAATCCATATTGCTCCTCCTCAATAACTGTGGTTCAATGATTTACATAGGTGGATATGAAGGTGATATTCAAAACAAGCTGCCTGCTGTCATTTCTTGATGGATATAGTACTTTTGCATCCATCTCTTGGCACAGGCCAGAGTAAAGTGTAGCTTCCACCTAAGTCCCAGTCAACATCCATGGCTGTGACAATATGGAAGTTGCTGGGGTATGGGTAGTGCTGAGTAATGACGTTCAGAGCATGACTAGTGCATCTGAGTGTTATGAAAGGTGCTGCTTATAGGGTCAGTCGTGCTGCAATAGTACTTTCTGACCCAGTGAGGAAAGCAATGGCAAACTACATCACTCCTCATCTTGCCTAGTACGCCTCATTTTGGCGCTGCCATTGGTTTTTGGGGTTTCCTTATAACCGCATGATCTTTGGTGGTGCTATTTGAGAATCCAACCAGCCTCTGGGCTGATGACCTAACAGACAGACAGACATTCAAAACAAAAGTAACAAAACAATTAATTTTCATACTTTCCCATCTACACGCTTCTCCATTGGAAAACTAACATTATAAAACGACTTTGCTATATTTTTGAGGCAGAATCTATGCACGGTACTAGGTCATCGAGATTTCATATTACGGTTGGAAATCAACAATCACGCACAGGCCGCATGAAGAGATTCATCATTGTTGCAACATTCCACCTACTGAAAGCTGTTCGAGATTCGAAAAAGTGCCCATTCATTTTTGTATAATAGTTTGCAATAATGCCTTTGCTGGCGGGACCTAGTGTTTACAGTGCACTATGTCTTCTGGTATGGGCTAGAACAATCTTGTTACTTTCATTGATCTGTCTCAGCTTTATCCATGGCTTTGACAAAATGAAAGTGACTGAGGTATGAGTGATGCTAGTAATGCCATTCCTTCTGCAGCCAGTCCCTGCTATGAATGGTGTGAAAATATTGCTCATAGGGTTGGTTGGTGCATGCATTTCAGTGGGCTTGGCAGACTGATATGTAATAGCAACTGGCTCGGTGAGGAAAGCAACGGGAAACTACCTCACTCCTCATTTCCCTCGTACGCCTCTTCAGTGATGCCTAGGCCATCTATGACAGCTGATGGCGGAGCTGTTGAGGATCCAACCAGCCTTCGGGCTGAGGACTAAACATACATACAGTTTGCAATACTTGAAATGGAAATTTAAGTACCAGTATACTTTCTAAGGTTCGAGACATACAAACAGAAATACGTAACTGTAGACATAGCACATTCATGTTAATTCAATAAAAGTAACTCATACCTTAGCACCAAAATGAAGCGAAGTTTAATAATTACGGTAGCTTTTGTATACTTTTATGATTTTCGGAGACTCCGAGATGCTGGAATTTTGTCCGACAGGAGTTCTTCTACGTGTCAGTAAATCTACTGATACGAGGCTGGCGTATTTGAACACTTTCAAATACCACCGAAATGAGCCAACTTGGACTCAGAAGAACAGCGATCTACCACCTGAGCTACTCTGAACCCTTGAGGGCTGCTACTGTACTTCCCTCAAAAACATGTTGCGAGACTTCAGTCTCCCTCTGGAAGGTTGATGGCAAAACAGAGCGTGTTGTGGGCGCTTTTCTTCGGATGTCAGATGGAGGGTAGATATTCCGAAGTGGTGTTTGGAATTCAAGAGGACAGACTGGGGCAAATATTCATTTATAGTACGAGGAGTAAGGGACTGGAATAATTTATCAAGGGAAATATGTTCGATAAATTTCCAAGTTCCAATTATTAGGTAAACAATTGATAGGGAATCTGCCACCTGGGCAACTGCCATAAATGCAGATAATTAATGATTGATTGATTGATTGATTGATTGATTGATCCAGACATAATTCTTGAAGTACCGAGTGAGTTGGCTGCGCGGTTCGGATCACGTAGATGTGAGCTTGCATTCAGAATAGTGTATTCGAACCCCACTGACGGCAGCCGTCAAGATGATTTTCCATGGTTTTCCATTTTTATACGAAGCAAATGCTGAGACTTTACCTTAATTAAGGCCAGGATCGCTTCTTTCCTAATCTACTCTTCACCTATCTCATCGTCACCATAACACCTGTCTGTGTGTGTGACGTAAAACAAATATAATAATAATAATAATAATAATAATAATAATAATAATAATAATAATAATATGATGTGCAAATAATATGGGCTGTTCACGATATTATTGAGATGATCGTTTTAATTGCCTATGTTGCTAGCAGGTACTCATGTGTATGTTCTGTTCTTGTGACCAATGAGGTGGAAGTTTGTACTCATGTTCGTCTTCTTTTCTAGTAGCCAATGAAGTGGGTGCTGGTGCTCTTGTGTGTGGCGGCTGCGTTCGCCGCCCCCACATCCCCTAACGATCAAACGGCAGTGGCGTCACCCCGACAAGCCGCTGAGGGAACAGCTCCTGTGGTGGCCGGAGGGGGTAGCTCAGACGACGACGACGATGACGACGATGACGACGATCTAGATGTGGGCGGCATTGTAGACGATGACGACGATGATGACGACGATGACGACGACGATGATGATGACGACGACGACGACGATGACTTTGAAAGATTCTTTGAAGATATATTAGGAGGTGAGTGCATCAAAATCTAGCTCATTAATGTTTTAGTGACTGTAGACTGTCAGGCATCAAGTCTAATTGTACGTGAGCGAGCCACCCTAGTGCAAGGTACCTCGTAGGGTCGGCCGAAGAATTGATCATCAGTGGTGTCAGTTACTGTTTTAAGAGGAAGTACAGCTGGGCAACCTTCCTCTCGTAACTCTAGTCATATGGAGAAAAGGAAGAAGTCCGACCCTTTGATAAATGAAGGTATCAACATGAAAATGAAATATTCCCTAGACCTCACAAACCGAATACCGTCGGGGTCGAAGAAGAACAAGAACAGGCATCAGACAACAGGAAAGTTGAAAGTGAGGAGCCTGGCATGAGTGGAGGCAATGTTCAAATCGGCTAGGGGTCCGGTGATTGCCAAACCACGCTCCAGAGTTCAGAACTTCCTATAGTCGTTTCTAACGACAGGCCGGGGATAACCGTGGATGTATTATTCCGCCCAAACCCAGAAGGAAAAAAGCTATTTAAATAAATTCTTGTAGGAGCCAGTTGGTGTCATCCATGACTAATTAAGAGAATGAAAAGAAAACTATTATGACACATAATGTCATAGATCGCTGGACTTGTGCAGAATTGAAGAGTTCTCGACTACTTTGGCATGTACAGATTTTCGAATCCTTGAGTGTCTTTAGTTTTTCTGCATATCGTGGCCCTTTCTTTCCTTAGTCGATAACTTCGAGGGATTCGAACTCTTTGAGTAACCAATTTTTTGCATCAAAGCGTTTTATAACGACTAAAGTAGTTTCTTAAACTGTTTCTTGAACACTGCCTTCTATTTTCGGTTGTATACGTTAGAGTGTCCCCTTTTAGTACTCTTTTTCTTTTAGCTGTATCCACTCGTATCCTTGGCGGAAGAGCCCTCAATACTTTTAGCGTGTTTTTGTATATTCTAACAGAAGAAATAAAGGAACATATCAGAGCGCGGAAATGGTTTTAGTTCTCCAACAGCAATGTTCTGGAATAATATTCTTCAATTTATTTTTCAATTTGCTTTACATCGCACCGACACAGATAGGTCTTACGGTGACGATGGGATAGGAAGGGGCTAGGAGTGGGAAGGAAGCAGCCATGGCTTTAATTAAGGTACAGCCCCAGCATTTGGCTGCTGTGAAAATGGGAAACTACAGAAAACATCTTCAGGGCTGCCGACGGTGGGGTTCGAACCCACTATCTCCCGAATGCAAGCTCACAGCTGCGTGACCCTAACCGCACGGCCAACTAGCTTGGTAACATTCTTCTAAAGTACTGTACCTTCAAATCAAGATAATGAAAAGACACAATGAAAACATTTTTGTCAGTGTCTTTTACGTCGCACCGACACAGATACGTCTTATGGCGACGATGGGATAGGAAAGGCCTAGGAGTTGGAAGGAAGCGGCCATGGCCTTAATCAAGGTACAGCCCCAGCATTTGTCTGGTGTGAAAATGGGAAACCACGGAAAACCATATTCAGGGCTTCCGACAGTGGGATTGGAACCCACTATCTCCCGGATGGAAGCTCACAGCCACGCGCCCCTAATCGCACGGCCTACTCACCCGGTTCACAATGAAAAATGTTAAAGATATTATTGTTGATGGATATCTGTCATGGACTCTCAAATGATCACTATTCGATAGAAGCCCTCTGCTGTTTTCCTTTATTTTCTTTCCTGGACTCTTTCTCGATTTCCTTTCTTTGGAAATATTTCAATTCTTTCTGTTAATTTCACAGAAAAGTATCAACGTAATTTTGAACATCTTTTGCTAGGATTTCTTTGTTTATATTTATTTATTTATAAAATCAAAAACTGTAAATGCCAAAGAATTTAGCTAACATTAAAACTAATTTTATAGCCTACAAAAGGTGCTGTTGTCATTCTACTAAGTGTCAATCGGAGCTACTGAATACAGTGAGATATGTACTTTACTTCCAGATGATGACGATGACGATGATGAAGATGAGGACAGCCCTGCTCCCGTAGCAACACAGCCTGTGGTAGCACCTGTTGCTGTTGCTCCAGCCGCCCCAGCTGCCGTAGACTACACCGCCCCCGGTGAGCAGCCTGTAGAAGCCGCCCCACTCTACGATGAGGAGGTTGTCCCTGAAGAACAGGCAGCCAACCTCGCCGACACAGTAGACACGACCGTAGACAATCAAAAAGACAAGCCCCAAAGTGGGAACACCAGTTCTGACGATGACGATGACGATGACGAGGACGATGTAGACGTTTCAGATATTGATGACGATGACGATGATGACGATGACGACGATGACGAGGAGGACGACGTTGATATCGGCGAGTTAGATGTAACGGAAGACATCGAGGCTCGGAGATCACGTGAGTCTTCCAGTAAAATTGTTTGAATGAGCACATCTTAAATTATTTATTATTTATTTCAACAACAACAGCGATCGAGTGTTGTGAAGAAAAAAGACTGCTATGTGTTGAGGTGGTAGAGCTCTGAAGCTTGCACCAGTCGCAGTGCTGCAAGAGAAGAGGTGGTCTTCGTAATTAAGTAGCAAGTCAGAGAGTAAGTTCCCTATTACTTTTTCTAGATAAAAAGGCAATATAAAATACACGTGTTATTTTCAGCACCATCCACATTTCCATAATCCTCGAAGTTGTTTAGAGTTTTATCTTGACACTTCAACCTTTTCTATTATCATGTGATATAAATGGTCTTAATGCTATTTAATTGGTGTTTCTTCGACTGAGATAGTCCACACGTTTGATGGTTCTTTTTCTGGCTTCCCTAACGGATGGCTCTCAGAAGGTGCTAAGCCTAATGTTTCTAGAACGCCACTCCGCAATTTGTTGACCTTCTGCAAATTCACAGTACCATTTAACATTTGTTGGACGAACACCACACCCACTCTGTCATCAGAAATCAAACATTGGAGTACACCCTTGACCTCTCATTCAGTACTTGCGCCATTTACTTCCTGTCACTGCTGATAATTTCTGATACACTGGCCACAGTAGCTGGTTACTACATGCCAGAGAGACTACATAGTTAGAAGATGCACGAGAAGCAGCTCGCTGCCTGCCTTTGGAATAACAAAGTAGAGGAACTTACTTTCTCACTTGCCTTTGAATAAATTATTTTTGAAGTTGAGAAAACTCCGTGATATGCACTTTGCAGTAAAAAATTGTAAATGCTCCGCTAACCCGCAACCTTTCTAAAATACCTGTCAGACAGAAGGAAACACATTGAGATGAGCGCTCGGTGTTGACAGGGTTTACATTCGGAAACTAATGTAAAGACTGGAGAAGATGAGTTCATCTGAGAACAGCAATCACTGCAGCAAAGTGCATAATGTGCAGGGGGATTGAGCGGTTCAATTTTATTCAAAGTAGAGATCCCCGACCACAGAAAAATTCACCAATATATCTTTTCCACCATCGTCGTCAAATGGTTGGAGTAACCTATAAAACACTCACAATGCCTTATGAGCATGAAAAGTTCAGAGTTCATCCACCACCAGCACAATCGCTTTAAACGATGCTCAAATAATCACTCTAAAATGATATGAAGATAAAAGAAAAATATTTATATAAACTTAATTTAAAATAAAGTGAGTACAAATCAAAATGTTGGTGTGAAAACTGTGTTAAATATATGTTAAAAACTTGACCAAAGCAATAATATAATTCTTCTCATTCTGTGCTTAATAAACCAGCTCTTCTAATAATAATATCAACAGTAAATGTCACGTTGGAACTTGTGACAGTGTCGACTCAGGGAGAAAGTTCTTTGTGTATATCTGGAGATTAAGCTACTGTAAACTATTAAACTTGAATTAATATATTACTTTTTTAAAAAACAAAACGTGTCTGTTTTATTTCTCCACCACATACAGTAATAAACGTGACATCTACTCACTGCATGATTTTAGCTTTGGGGTGCGGTCCACGGTTTCGCTTTGCTTCTCTGCAGTTCCAAGAAGTCAGTCACTCCTCCTCTTCAAAGTTTAGTTCTAGGACCATACATGTATCTGGACAGACTTACTCAATTCGCGTTGAAAAGTTGTGGACTGCAGAAACATTTACGGTTACTTTATCAGGAATCAGAAACTACAATGACAAGTGAGCCGGATACATACAAAGAAATGACAGCCACTTTTGTTTATTGTCCGCATTTGAAGCAAAAGTAATTTCCTAGATGGGGAAGGCAAACGCAAGTAAATACATCTCATACAGCACATTACTACCCATGAAGGATTAGAAAGTAAAGACAGTGACCTCACAGTAATGGTAGAGTATTTAGCTCTAAGCCCAGCCACTTATATGTGGAATTAACCACGTACCGTACTAATTTCTTGGGTAGGCTGAGTGGACCAGTGAGTCAGGCTGAGGACATTTTGATTTTCCATTCGTCGGTAAACTGCACCAGTTTTTGTCACGGGTTTATTGATTGGTGTCATAAAAATGACTATTATTTAAAGACTTAAACTTCAACCTCACATAACTTAGTCTGAAGATTTCTGTGATAAATTAGATTTATATATTCTTTTAATTTCGTACTGCTATTGGGTTACTGTTAAATTATTCTCACAGTGTTAAACTGCCCAGACTTTTTAAACACACTTTTTACTGTAAATCTCGTTCTTATAAACACTACATTAAATTAACCCTTAATTGTTTAATTGTTATTTAATTAGTTGTCTGTCTATGCATGTAAAGAGACATCGAAATCAATCTTCCTTAAACACTAATGACAAATTTAAAAATAACAGAGCTAGTGATCTCCCAGCTGACTAAGCATGGCTTTACGACTGACGCTTCACTGCTGACGTGGGGTAAGTACGCCATTCAATGCATGCCACAACGCAAGGGGTATGTTCTTCTCAGAACCAAACACGAGTGTTATCAGAATATGTACTAAATTTATTGAACGGGGATGAGGCCTTGTAGAAATGAAGTTTCAGGAATGCTGATTTTTCATTATTATTATTATTATTATTATTATTATTATTATTATTATTATTATTATTATTATTATTATTATTATTAACATGTTAATGGTTGCAATGGTACCTCCCCTTACTGGTAGAAAAGAGCATACCCTAACGCGTGCTCCTGGTGAGGAAGATGCCACATTGGTGCAATGCTGTACCATTTTACCCTGTTGTCATTGTTTTGAGCTGCATGTCACGTACAATTAAGTGATAAGAGATTTGAAATTTACCATTCAGTGACAAGAGATTGGAATAGTGTGTTCATCACTGCAGTACTGAGACAAAGATTGTGCCAACTGTATTTTTAAAATAATTTTAACATATATTATTAATTATTTACTAGCATAATACCTGTTGATGAACAAATGACTTTATTTATTTATGCCCAGTGACCAAATTGAAGACAAGTGAACACTCTTGCGTAAGGAATCGGGAAGAGTGAAACAAAGAAGCGCCCTCGATGCGTTCACCTTGTGAAAGGAACTTAAATACAGCTCCTTGGCTGGCTGATGAAATTAGGTGCGTTATAAAACTTCTGCAGAATGTGTGTTGAGCAAGCAGATGCAAGCTGAGCCTGGCTTTACTTCGTCTTAGTTGTGTCTGGCTCCAGTACAATTATTTTACAATAATGGAAGATATTTTTCTTTTTCCAAAAACTGCCCCTTTTTTGGAATTCCCATCTTCAGGGCTGCCAACAGTAGGATTCGAACCCTTCGAACCCAGTATCACCCAAATGCAAGCTCACAGCTGCGTGCCCCTAACCGCACGGCCAACTGGCTCGGTAGGATGGTTGAGTATGATATGATATGATATGATATGATATGATATGATATGATATGATATGATATGATATGATATGATATGATATGATATGATATGATATGATATGATATGAGAGACATGTTGTAATTCAAATATACTGTACGTTAGTAACTTCCTTTGATTTTTACAGATGTCACCATAGCCTGTCTTTCACACTTTAAGGACTAGTTTTCAAACATATTAATTGATTGATTCCAACACGAATTTCCATTGCTTGATAATTATTCACACTCTTCATGCTGAACTTAAAATCATAATTGAACCGCCAAATCAGTTCATTATTCTGATCAATTCTTTTCAACCCTATATTTGGCATATTCCCCTAAATCTTCACATGCTCCAGTCATCTGTCATTAACACTTACCCTAACGCTACCTCTATGATTGCCCTTTATATGATATGAATGAATCAATTACACTACTCATATGTTTGCTCATATAGTACCTCAAGGTACTTATCCTGAAATATTTTCACTTTTTGTGAAACTCATTTCTGTATAGCTAAAAATCTTGCATTACATTTAGTCACAATATCTGTATTCTGCAAAACACACACAATACGATTTCTAGTTAAAATCTGTCCTGGATTAATGTATAATCCGCCTGCATTTCGGTCGAATGTCACGCACGAGAACTATCGCTCACGTCAACTCCACATTCACTTTGCGCACTGTCCGAAATTTCACTATCGTTTGCTGACGAAGATTCATTCTCTAACGTCGAAAGTTTATTTTGATTACAATGTGGTCGTGAAAATTAAATATTTATTGAATTGGCCGACAGCGGGCGACTTGCATGCACTTTTTACAGTGTGATAGCAGTAGTGCCAGACCTGTAGCCTAGATCATTTCCAACAGAACAAAGACCTACGCGACTATAGCTCAGTTAGTTAGAGCATCTAACTTGAAATCGGAAGGTTGTGGGTTCAAATCCCACTTGTATCCGGTTGGCCATTTTTGTTCTGTACTTAAAATCTCTTCAATATGTACTGAACATGACCTAGTCCGTGAAAGTTTATTTCGATAAAGTGGTGGTAAAGATTGTATTGATGAATAACATCTACGCGGGGCATAATTCAAAAACAGAATGACCTATGTCACCAGTTGTCGCGCTGTACAAGCGATCATACATGTATGTGAATAGTAACTGAGGCAAAAATCTTCGAAACGTACTAGTACGTTCGTTGCCCATCTGACGTATGATAGCGAAGTCACCGGCACGTGTGTAGTAATTGCAGGTTAATCCCGGAAATAAAATATAATTTTTGACAGCAAGATAAGATGAACTACAGACATTTCAAAGATACCGTAAGGAACATGGATAAAACTCGGGGCCTTTAAGCAAATGTAGATAATGTTCTTGAAAACATGAGTATGTGACCGTCGCTGAGTTCTTGTCGCAGTCTTCAGGCAATCTGTGCCGGCTGCACTCTACCTTACGACATTGGTATTTCCTCCTCTCAGCTCCTGGCGAGCTGATTGAAAATATGTTTTTTGAAGTGCGCCGGTGACATTCATTGTACATGAACAGTTGGTGACATTCATCATATGTGAACAGTTGACGACTCCAGTACCGTAACGTGTGCCGCTAGGGCTGTGACATTTACGTGCATATCACATAACAGTACCGGCGGAACAAGTACACCAATTTGTTGTCGGAGGGCTGTGGAAGACAAGGCGAGTTCCCTGGGAATAAGGCGGTTAAAAGTTCGCCGGATATTTGAGTGGAAAGTAGAGGGCGCGGCTAGTAACGGGCACAGGTGGTAACGGAACTCACATCACATCCGGCGGGCAGGATTGAGGCCACACGGCGCCCTCAAGACCTACTTCTCAGACCAGGTCACTTGGCCGTGTTCGGCTCACAAGGTTTCTCCAAATAACAGTTATGGCTTCTTCCTGGATTAGTGATTATTCCTCGATGGTTCCCGCCTTCCGAAATTGTTGTCTACTTTCTCGCATGCGGTAGCGGATGAACGGGAAGTGATACAGGCGTCAGAACAAAGTTACTGCCCTTCAGAGTTGCCGTGTCAAAATTTGCAAATGCAGGGCAGTTTTTTCAAAAAGTGCCGGACTTTCGATTTTTTTAAAAACAGGACAAATTATTTAGGCTAATGTTTAAAATTTAACTTCAGTCCACAGAATTGATGATGACAAAGTGTATGAAATAGGCTACTAATGTTGTCTCTGTGTCTGAACCTGCTTGTCTTAGGGGTAAAAAAAAACCCACGAATCAGTGTTATGCGATACAGCACTGGACCTGCCTACTTTTTTTGCCCCGCTATTGATATATTTTCAAAGATCACCAGTATCTTTACATCTGACTGCTACAGACAATCAGATATTTCGCACTTGGTCTCTCATTACGTCCAACTTTCTTTCTTTCTTAATCTTTTTACCCTCCAGGGTTTCTCGGACTCAGCGAGGGATCCCACCTCTACCGCCTGAAGGTCAGTGTCCTGTAGCGTGAGACTTTGGGTCGGGGCGGCCTCACCTGCTATGCTGAACAGGAGCCTTGTAGGAGGATGGGAGGATTGGAAGGAAGCGGCCGAGGCCTTAAGTTAGGTACCATCCCGGCATTTTCCTGGAGGTGAAGTGGGGAACCACGAAAAACCACTTCGAGGATGGATGAGGTGGTGAGGCGGGAATCGAACCCACCTCTACTCAGTTGACCTCCCGAGGCTGAGTGGACCCCGTTCCAGCCCTCATACCACTTTTCAAATCTTGTGGCGAACCCGGGCTTCCGGGGGTGGCAACTAATCACGCTAACCACTACACCACAGAAGCGGACTACGTCCAACTTAAAAATACAAATACTTACATTTTTCTTTCCGTGTTTCACTTTCGCTACTTAGGCAATAGTTTTTGACATGGTCATATCTTCTTCTTTGATGATATTACCGGTGCAGGAAATTTGAAAACTACTTGGTAACACAAAAGAGTACTGTACTGGGAAAGAAATCAGTAGCGTAGCCATGATAGGCCTATGGTGGGGCGGGGGTGGGGGGAATTATAGTTACAAAATGATGAATACAACACAATAAACGTGCTTCTGCGTGTGTGGTGCGCGCATGCAAGACTTGCCATCAAATCAAAATCTCTTTATTTGCAAATGAGGTGTCTACCTCGGTGGCAAATGGTACACTAAAATACATTATTGTCAAGCACTAAATTTTAAATTAACAAGAGAAGACGAAAATTTTGCTAGAATACAATATTATACAATCTACGCTAACAATTTTTTCTATCAAACACAGAGCTCATACCTAATAAATTTATATTGTTTACAAAATTCTACGTATAATATCTCCTGTACTTACAAACATAGTCAACTCATATACAGTATGTGGAATTACTTCAAATAATACTACACAACTGGTATAAGATTAAAATTTACATTGCATTTATTTACTTTTTCTTTTTTACCCATTTTGGAACCTAAGTAGCATAACAACCTGCTGCGTCTTAACCAGAGCCCATTTTGCCACCACTTTTCAGAGTTCCTGAGGGGCCTTCACAGCTACCGTAGCGATCCCAGGGCCCTCGAAGTCCCCACTGTACTTCACCCCTACAGGCAGTCCCCTACTTCGGCTGTCTAAACTCCATAGACCAGGGGATGGAATTAATTTATTCACACACATTTTTTATTTACAATAACCTGCACTGGTCGAATGCCCTCTAACATTTCATTTATTTTCTCTGTTGCTGTTTATTCTCTTCTTGAATATCTGTACAGATTTTGGAAAAGGATCAACACTGACACAAGTAAATATTATGTTGATGTTCATATTACAGTACATTACAAAACGTTACATTAAAATACAGAACAAGAACAATACGATCAAGGTCAACAGTTTTACAGCGAACTTGTACGTTCAGTTTACAATCTAAAATCCAACTTTCGAGGCTTCTTAGGAAATAGATTCAACAGATCTGTTGGTTCTAATGTCTCTGAATGTTTATTTAGTTTATTGTCAGTTTCTATTTATTTTCTTCGTGTAAAATTCCCATGAGGGGGAGAGGGTCTAACCCGCAGTACCCTCCCCCCCCCCCACCTCCCGACTACACCACTAAAGAAATAACCCACTTCATCATCATCGTCGTCATCAAAAGTTTTCACCTAGAGGGCGACGTATGGTAGCGAAGTCACCGGCACGTGTGTAGTAATTGCAGGTTAATCTCGGAAAGAAATTATGATTTTTGACAGCAAGATAAGATGAACTACAGACATGTCAAAGGTACCTAAGGAACAGGGATAAAACTCGGGGCCTTTAACCAAATGCCAAGAAGAAATACAAGAAAATGCATCCGTTTCGCTGGCAGACGAATGTACACCGGCAATTAGTGAGGGACTCGTGGTGGTGGTGATTACATTACGTAATAAAGTTTAAAAGTGTTTTATCTCTCTCTCTCTCCCTCTTTTTTTTTTTTTTTTTTTTTTTTTTTTTTGCTATTTGCTTTACGTCACACCGACACAGATAGGTCTTATGGCGACGATGGGATAGGAAAGGCCTAGGAGTGGTAAGGAAGCGGCCGTGTCCTTAATTAAGGTACAACCCCGGCATTTGCCTGGTGTGAAAATGGGAAACCACGGAAAACCATCTTCACTGCTGCCGACAGTGGGGTTCGAACCCACTATCTCCCGGATGCAAGCTCACAGCTGCGCGCCCCTAACCGCACGGCCAACTCGCCCGGTTTTTATCTCTTTTTGTGTGTTTTTTGCTTTATAGCTTGATTATGAATATATAAGTAGTTTTTCTCAAGTCTCGTTATTTTGTATACGTGATAATGAATTTTTCAATTTTCTTAAAAGCTACTAATATTACCATACAAGTAGAGTCCTATAGAAGAAATTTAGCGCAAAAATATTGAATAATACCGAATTTTCATACAATGGTACAATTAAAAATTGACATTAGAACGACTTTTCCTGTTATGTTCAATCAATCAATCAATCAATCAATCAATCAATCAATCAATCAATCAATCAAGCAAGCAATCAATCAATCAATCAATCAATCAATCAATCAAATCACTGATCTGCATTTAGGACTGTCGTCCAGGTGGCAGATTCCCTACCAATTGTTTACCTAGCCTTTTCTTTAATATTTCCAAAGAACTTTGAAATTCATCGAATATTTCCCGTGATAAATTATTCTCCAATTTGTCTTCTTGAATTCCAACTTTATCTTAATATCTTTCCTACTTTCAAAAGCTTCGCTCAAGCTTATTCGTCTGCTAATGTCATTCCACGCCATCTCTCCACTGACAGCTCGGAACATCATACCACTTGTCGAGCACCTCGTGTCTTACTCCCAAGTCTTCCCAGACCAAAGTTTGCAACATTTTCGTAACGCTACTCCTTTGTCGGAAATCACCCAGAACAAATCGTGCTGCTTTCCTTTGGATCTTTTCCATTTCTCATATTAAGTAGTCCTGGTGTGCGTCCCAGAGACTTATTCGCCCTCTCCTTTACACTCTTAGTATAAAATACAACCCCTAAGTACCCTCATAACCACGCGAAGAGATCTATAATTTCTTTACAACATCGTTGATGTGATTACCCCAGTGAAGATAATTCCTAATATCATCACCCAGGTACTTAACAGTGATTGCCATAAGGTACTATCGCACCATCAACACAGTAAATAAAAGAGAGCAGACTTTTCCTCTTGGTCAAGCAACCTGACTTTTCATCACGTTTACCATCATACCATTGTTTGCTGTCCATCACACAAATTTATCTAGGACTTTTGTAGTTGCTCACAATCCTGTAACTCATTTACTACTCTATACAGTATAATATCATTCGCAAATAGCCCTATCTGTGATTCCAGATCTTTACTTATATCATTTCTATACATAAGAAAACATAAAGGTCTAATAATACTGCCCTGTGAGACCCCCCCCCCCCTCGTAATCATTACAAGATCAGATAACATTTCACCTACTCTAATTTTCTGAGTTTGCTACTGTATGGTACAACTTGGTATAATATCCCTGTGTTCTGTCTGCCAATTTGATTGTTCGTGTTGTCTGTACTAATGACGAACGGCAATTTAATTATAAGATTGGAAAGGAAGTGAACGAGACCTGTAGCCTATATTAGTTCCTTTCTTTCTGTGTCCAGTCAAACCAGAAACTTTCAAAAATACAATGAACCTGTTGGTATCTTGAAGACTGTCCTTCGTTTTTCATGGAAGATCCAGTCGGGGGCAGATCACAGATGGCTCGGATCCTGAGTGCGTCACACACTCGCAGGATGTCTGCGTCGCTCAGTGGTCGCATCGAAATAATTAGGAGGCCAAATTACTCTTCTGTGAATTTCATTGGAATGGTTCAAAACTAGCGGGAAAATTTTACGGAAATGTGCAGGTTACCTTATACTGCAAGTTTGGGCTGTGAATGATAATGAAGTTCAGAACTTGAAAAGTTCACTTATTGTTTCCTTGATCTGTCGTCGCTCCTTGTGCGACTCCATGGCTGAGTGGCGAGAGTCTTGGATTTTGGGCTTCGGATTTCCGCTGGTCCGTAGCATTTTAATAGTAAGCAGTTAATTCTCTTGGACTTAAAAACTCGTTGTCTGCGCTGTTAACAACGTTCCTGCAACTCATTCACCACGCACACAGAACACTGTCCCCACCATAATAACACACACTCCACCCACCCTCATCGGAGGGTCTGACTTACAAAAGGCTGCATCCTGCTATAATAACCACACGATAGTATTATTATCGTTCCTTTTTCTGCTATTAACTGCTTCAAAACAGGTAAAAAGAGTTCGCACGGAGGAACTTTATTTTACAGGCAAATAAAAGGAAACATAGTAGTAGAGAACTGATACACGTTAGTATTCAACATAGTCACCATTCTCCTCCAAGTACTTGTTCCAACGGTACACGAAGACATCGATGCCGGCAGGGAAGAAGTCTGCATCCAGTCCCTGAAGTCACCTTCAATACAATTTCCGACAAGAAGCGTAGTGTCACGAAAATGTTGCAAACTTCCGGCTGAGAAGACGTGGGAGTAAGGAGACGAACTACTCGACTAAGCGGTATATTCCTAGCTGTCAGTAGAGAGATGGCGTGGAATAAAATTAGTAGACGAATAAGCTTGAACGGAGCTTTTGAAGCAAGGAAAGATATGTAGACAAAGTTCCAATTCAAGGAGACAAATTGGGAAAAATATTCATTTATAATAAGAACAATTAGGGATTATAATAATTTATCAAAGGAAATATTCCCAAGTTCTTGGAATTCATTTAAGGAAAGATTAGGTAAACAAATGCTAAGGAAACTGCCACCTGGGTGACAGCCCTAAATGCAGATGATTGATTGATTGATTGATTGATCGTTTACGACGCCACGCTGAGCGGCCGTAATGTCGTTTGAATCGCTTACCACCCAAGCGCTTCTTCAATGGTCCGAAGAGACGGAAATCACTGTGTGTCAGTTCAGGGCTGTAAGGAGGGTGGTCCACATGATTGATTTCTTTACTAGAAAAGCGACAGCGAAAGCTGCGAGTCACAGTGACACACTGGAGCGAATGTGGGTAACAATCCACAGAAAACGACACGCACTTCTCTCACCGGTACGGTAGGGTGACCAACCATCCCGCATTTTGCGGGACGTCCCACATTTTTAAGGTATTTTATGCTCGACGATGCCGAAATATAAATATTATATGCCAGAAAACTGAATCTTAATTAGGCTCATTATAGTTCAAGTTTCATTATGATACAGGTTCTCCACCAATCAGAGTTCAGATTTTCATTATGATACAGGTTCTCCACCAATCAGAGTTCAGATTTTCATTATGTACAACTGTTTGACCAATTAGGTAAGAATAGCACCGCACCTGCGCTCAACGCACTAGCTTCGCACTTGTTTCCAAAATCAAACATATTAACATAAATGCACCTTCTAGTTCCAATATTCCACAACCACACGGCACATTCCCGCACATTCACTTCACCAACTGGACAAGAAACAATTTGTATTTGAAATAAAGCTGGGTTATGTTAAACACCTATCAAAGCTTTGAAAACATATGGCATCGTCAAGGTCTCTGATCCATTCACGGAAAATCAATAACCCAGCGCATGCGCTCTACGGTCTGTTCAGTAAACTCAGTTGTCACGCGACATTTCAACAGAAATTTATGAATATTTTAAAAAACAGAGTTATAATTATCGTCGAGCCTAAACAGTCGTATGCAACTCGCCTATAATGGTAATTAAGACACCCGTATGGAAATTATAAAACTCGCTTCGCTCGTTTTATAAACATACTCGTGTTTTAATTATTGCCATTATAGGCTTGTCACATAATGTATTATTGTTACTTGTCCCGCAATTGTTTCGTTTACTATCTGAACGAATTTTCATGTTATTGTTATCGGTACGAATATTGACAATACGCAACCTTTCCTGCGATCCAGCTTCAACTAATATAACGTAACCGTTGCCAACAGTAGATATATAAAAAGAAGCACGTTGTAGCATTTTTGGAGAAGCGTTCCGGATGTACTTTCCGGCTTCCGAGTTGCCGTTAGTCCATGGCGTGGCGTGTGTGGCAGTCAAATAAATTTCTGTAGATTTAAAGACATTCTCCATTCTTCAAAGAATCAAAGATTACATCAAAAATCTACAGATAAGAACATGCACTATTTCCAACGCAAACAAATTAATTCTTCTGTATATAAAATAAAACTGTTGATAATGCGCATATCTAACAAAATAGCCTAACGATTCTTGGATGCTTAGTTTTTGTTGTTGATAAGGCCGATATCTAATAATAATTCTGGGATATCCCTGTGTTAGTGAATCACCACGACGAAGAGTAATAAATTCTCCTTTCTGAATGCTTATGTGCGTAGGCTTTTGGGAACGGTCACGTGACAGAAGAATCCCTAAGTTTGTCTTGACCATCACACAACACAGCTGCTGGGTTACTGCCAGTGACTTACGATAGTCCGTTCGTGGCAGACGCGAGATATTACCGGTACTTACGATGTAATAGTTGTATATTGTTAAAACGGTCTGTACAAGAGCCGTGTGTTACAGAGGTGTAGCTTAGTTGGTAGTGTTTAATTCGTTTATGAATAAGTTTTATTCACATTATCAAAATATGCCGAGTGATCCTCAGTTAGATAGTTCAGTGTATGGAAGTCCTAAAAATGAAAAAGAAATTTACTTAGACGAAAATAAAGTCATGGAAATGGGACGAACTTTTTAAGGGATGGTTAATGAGAAGAAAGAAGTACAGCTGTCCATCTCCATGGCTAAATAGTTAAGAGTACTGGCTTTTGGTCTAGATGATCTCGGTTTTGATTCCCGGTCAGGTCGGGGATTTTAACTTTAATTCGTTAATTCTTGTGGCTATTTTCGTCATTAGAATTTAACCTAGGTAGGGCCCAATTCTCACAGATGCGCAGGTTGCCTCTAGGGAGTCAACTCGAAAGACCTGCACCAGGTCAGTATATTGTACAGCTTGTAATTGCGATAATAAATGTTGGATATACGAATTAGAAAGACATAGGTTAGGAGAGAAACAATTTCACATGTGGAAAGTACAATTCAACAACTCACTTATTCACGTTACCAAGCACAGGCAGGCAGACCTAGGAACCAGAGCTGAAGAAGGATAGCTTGGAACTGCTTTGTTTATAGTCGAATACAATATAGTATATATAATTATATAGTGATGGGCAACGCTCTCGTTCGAGACTCTCAAGACTGACGTCGCAGATCTCGAGACCGATCCTCCTGTAGTGCAAGCTGTGCGACGTACCAGTTGCTACGACTGTAAACTTGATAGTATATCATTGGCAGTTATTGCGCGAAATAACATTCTCGTAATAACATTCTCATATGAAACGTGTGAGCCAATACATTTCGTCAAAAACCTGGAAAAGTACTGCATGTTCAACTATGAAACCCTTAATACCATTAACGAAAGTGAAAACAGAATGTCAGTATCTTAAACTGTTCACGACTTATTTGGGGTGGTATCTTAACTGCATAATCCTGCATAATTTGTGAATAACTGCAGATAGGATGTACACCTACTCGGAATACTCGAGGCGTGCATTATTCGAACTTGAGACGGGGAAGATGTGCTTTGCTGCATATGCAACCCCCATTACACATGAGTGGAACGTGTAATCTAAAATGCCCGACTTTGCTCCAATTCTTTCAGCAGAGGTGATGAGCATCGCTCTGGAGACCGATTCTCGTGTGCTGAGAGCTGTGCGACGTTCCAGTAACTACGAGTGTAAGTTTGATAATTATCATCAGCAGTTCTCATATGGAAACGTGTGTGACGATAAATTTTGTCAAAAGCCTAGGAAAGCACTGCATGTTGAACTATGAGCTCCTTAATACCATTAACGAAAGTGAAGACAGAATACCAGTATCTTAAACTGTTCACGAGTTATTTCAGGCGGGCTTCTTAGCTGAATAACCCGTATAATTTGTTAACAACTGTTACTAGGATGTAAACCTACCTGGATGCCTCATAATCGTTGTCGGCAGGATAGCTTCTTGTGATTCAGATCGGGCCGGAGGTGTTCTGTGACTATTCCTCTTCATTTATATTAAGTACCGGTATGCGTTTTTAAGTGTCGGATCATCCCAGAAGTATTTCTGCCGACGTATTTTACTTCTTTTGAATAAGCAACACAGCGGGTTGTGCTACGTGACATCTCTTCAAAATAACCGACATCCACGACTTACGTTGCGTTTCGGACATCGTCTTCAAGTTGTCGCGTACAACTACACACAATTTCACAATGCACCGTCATATATCGAAGTACCTAATTATGACGCGAATACTCTATAACATTGTAAGGAATTATTTCCTTCGTCACCAAAATATCGGTAAACACAAGCAGTGGTCATATGTTTTTGAATGTGGGGCCTGATAACGATGTACACCTACCTGTCGAAAGAATTGGAGCAAACTCAAGCGTTTTAGATTACACATTCCACTCATGAGTAATGGTGGTTGCATATGCAACAGGGCGCATCTTGCCTCGTCTCGAGTTCGAATAATGCACGGCTCTAGTATCCAGGTACGTGTACCTACCAGTGCATACAACGCCAAAATACTGCGTCAAAATAGACCTCGGTAGAAATGAACGCCCTAGTCGCTTTTTGCCACGTATTTACGAAATGGAGAAGGTGGTTGGCTATTCGCATACTCGGCACAAATAACATTCAGCTCCGACTACCTGTAGGCCTACGACACGCTGCTCGCCGCACAATGCGGGGACAACGCTCTCGAGATCTCTCGAAATTTCTCGCGAGAAATAGTGCCTGCGCTAGTCTCGAGAAATCCCGAGAAATCTTGAGACCTCGTCTCAGACTGCCCATCACTACAATATACCAATTAGTGTTCCAGTGCATTTAACGAACAGATTAAATCAGTGTGCTCTGACTCAGAAAAAGCCCCCAAAAATGCCTTGTGGTAGAACTAGGCCTATATGTGGGAAACTAATAAATCATGTTATCGGTGAACAAAGCCATGAAGATTTGTGTAATACTGTATGTTGAGAGATAGCAAATTTTCATTAATTACTGATGCATCAACAGACGTTAGTACTGTTAAACATTTGTCACTTGTGACACGTGTTACAACGCCAGACTTCGAAATAAGGGATTCTTTTGCTGTAGTGCCATTACATGATGCTACAGATATTTCTTTACTTCGTTGTGTTAAAATGGCTTTCAAACAAGAACATATCCATTATAAGAACAATTTGACAGGATTTGCTGCAGATGGAGCTAATCTCATACTCGGTGTTCACAACTCTTTGTCAACACTGTTAAAAAGTGAAATACCAGAACTGCTCCTCATGAAATGTATTTGTCACTCCTTTCACTTATGCGCATCCTATGCCTGCCTGCAATTGTCTAGAGGTTTGGAAGATCTAGCTCGTGATGTATACATCTACGTCAAGAACAGTACAAAACGATTTTCAGAACTGAAAAGATGTCAATCATATGCATGATTGAAGCCTCATAAAATTCTTCATCCGAGTCTTTGTAATTGCTGCTGCTGATGAGAAAGCAGATAACACTGATAGTGAATAAGCTCCGAGAAGACAAATCTCTGTGAAACGTTTTTTTAGGCTGTGTATATCCATGTACTATAAATTATACTTATGCGGTTAACTGTAAGAGAGGACCACGACGAATAAAGGCAAATACTAAGATAATAATAATAGTAATTACCGTACATTGTCTTCATCATCATTTCACCCTCATCACGACGCGCAGGTCTCCTAAGGACGTCAAATCAAATCAAAAGACCTGCATCTGGCGAGCCGAACTTGTCCTCGGACACTCCCGGCACTAAAAGCCATACACCATTTCATTTCACCGTACATTTTAAACTGATCCATGTTTTTAAAATACCAATAAATACAGGATACGGTGATGAGTGCCCGTAGTGAGAAAACATTCAGCAAGGAGGCTGACGTGGTTTTTGTTTTAGAATACAGATTTTTCTTTTATGTAATTCATTAGGTGCCTTCAAAATGAAACTGGAAGGTTGTTTCTATTTTCTCTCTGCTGTACTGTAGTACACAGACTAATTTTGAAAAGTTGCTGCATGCAGTTAAATTGAGGTAGGATCATTAAAAGAAGTGTTATTATTATTACTATTCTTATTATTATAACAACACCAATCCAAGAAATCGGCCAATTGTGTTTATTAAATCAAAGAAATCTAAAGACACTTTTTTAACTTGTTGAAGACATTTTGTTATTTCTTGTTGGCATCACTGGTGTGTGGCCATTCTGTAACACGAAGCGCATCAACATAGACGTGTTGTATTAACTGGGGTTCTTCTTTAAGATTTTACGATGTTAGTAATGGATTCGGTGTCGGATAGTGAAGACTGTACTCTACTTCGTTAAAAAAAGGCCATCGTCTAAACCCGAGAACGCAAAAGGGAAAATAAAACGCGTATGTGCATATAATGCAAAGTGGGAAACAAACACGCCATACTTATCTTCTTATAGAAGTAACGTCTACAAGGCGTTTTGTAAACGTTGTAAGAAGACGTTCAGTGTTTCTCATGAACCACACACAAGAAAAACATGAAAAGAAATTGTACAATAAAGATGAGTTAAAGATGCGATATGTTATTACTTCAGTAAGAGTACTGTTGGTCAAAAAAAAAAAGGAAACTGGCAACACAATGCTTTTGAAAATGCTAAAAATGTAGCTGCCTCCAACATTGTAGAATGCCCCCCCCCCTTTTTTTTGACTGCCTTGTCCCTCATTCCTACATTCAACAGTTAGTCACCCTACTCACCAGGGGTCGTGTTGCTGCATGACAACGCCAGACCACTCGTAGCCAACAGCACACGCGAGTTGTTACGGCGCTTCCGGGTGGAAGGTACTGGACCATCCTCCCTACAGCCCCGACCTGGCATCCAACGGAGATTACTAGTTTAAGAGAAGTACAGTGGGCAACCACCTCGTCCTAACACTAATCAGAGGAAAATGGAAGAGATCGGACACTTTGAAGAATGAGCTTATCGGCAAAAGTAAGAAAAGGCTATGAAGCGGAAAATGAAAGACTCCCTAGGCCTCGCAAACCTAATACCACTGGGTCGGAAGAAAACAAGAATTGACCAAGAAGGCACAAATGAGTGGGAACATAGCTGAGAACACCTCTTACGACAGGCAGGCGATACAGTTGATGTATTCTACCACCCTCCACCCATAGGGCAATCGAACACGACGAGGTACCAGAATTTTGTCCCACGCGAGTTCTTTTATGTGTCGGTAAAACTACCGACACGAGGCTAGCATATTTGAGCACCAGAGTAGGTAGGCCTATCCTCATCCAGAGGACTTGTCGCACACAGCTTTGGCCTACTAATCATTTTTAAGTTCGTGTGGCTATTGCTAGCCAGGTGGAGTCCTTGTAAGGCACACCCTCTGGCAGGGATGGGCAGTATCTGCCGTGTATGGGAAAATGCTGCTTGTATGTTGGAGGGTAGTGTTATGCGTGGTGTATGAGTTGCAGGCATGTTGGAGACAGTACAAACACCCATTGCCTGAGTCCCACAAATACTCCGTTTAAGGGAGGTTTTACCACATGCTGGTAAAGTAACGGGAAACTTATCCTTCGTGTAAAATGTTAGAACTCGTTCCACCGAGCGAGTTGGCCATGCGGTTAGGGATGCGCAGTTGTGAACTTGCATTCGGGAGATAGTGGTTTCGAACCCCACTCTCGGCAGCCCTGTAGGTGGTTTTCCGTGGTTTCCCATTTCCATACCAGGAAAATGTTGGGGGTGTACCTTAATTAAGGCCATGGCGCTTCCTTCCCACCCCTAGCCCTCTTCTATCCCATCGCCACCATAAAACCTATCTGTGGCAGTGCGACGTAAAAGCAAAACTGTAAAAAAAAAAAAAAAAAAAAAAAAAAGTTCTTGCAGAACTCGTTCCAAATAAAAGTACCGTGTGGTGCGTGAGAGCTAAAGTGTACACTTAGTTCTACTATGGTTACTACCAATAATAGCTAAGTACATCAGAGGGATATGTGATGATAAAAATTAGTTCATGAGGAGCCAGTATGGATTTAGAATGAAATTTTCTTGTGAGGCACAACTGGTGGGATTTCAGCAGGTCATAACAGATCAGTTGGATTCAGGAGGCCAATTAGATTGCATAGCCATACATCTTTCCAAAGCCTTTGATAGAGTGGAACATGGAATATTATTAAAGAAATTGGAGGGAATAGGATTGGACGTAAGGGTTATACATTTGATAAGAACATTTCTAAATTAAAGGGTTCAGAAAGTCAAAGTAGGAAATAATATATCACAGGAAGAGAAAGTTTGGAAGGGAATTGCACAGGGTAGTATAATCGGTCCGTTACTTTTCTTAATATACACAAATGATTTAGGGAACAATATAACATCAAAAATAAGATTGTATGCAGATGATATAATTGTTTATAGGGAAATAAGTAACATTGAGGATTGTTCAGAATTACAAAGGGACTCTGAGAGTATCCAACAATGGGTTAAAGAAAATAATATGAAGGTTAATGGAAGCAAAACAACTGTTACATCATTTACAAACAGGAGCTTTAAAACTGAATTTGAATATACATTGGATGAGGTAGTTATCCCAAAAGATGGCAAGTGCAATACTTAGGTGTGAGATTTGAAAGTAATTTGCACGGAAGGGTCATGTTGATGACATTGTTGGGAAAGCATACATATCGTTACATGTCATAATGAGGCTACTTAAAGGATGCAACAAAGAATTAAAAGAAAAAAGTTACTTAAGTATGGTTCGTCCATTGTTGGAATATGCAAACAGTGTTTGGAATCCTCACCAAGAATACCTAATGAAAGAAATAGATAATGTGCAGAGGAAAGCAGCAAAATTTGTAACAGGGGATTTCAGGAGAAAGAGTAGTGTATCAGAAATATTAGAGGAACTTGGGTGGGAAACTTTAAGTAAGAGAAGGGAGAAAACTAGACTTATAGGATTATATAGAGCCTATACAGGAGAAGAAGCATGGGGAGAAATCCATGAGAGGCTTCAGTTGGAAAATAATTATATCGGCAGAACTGACCACAAGTATAAAATTTGAAGGAAATTTAGCAGAAGCGATTGGGGTAAATTTTCATTCATTAGGAAGGGCGTGAAGGAGTGGAACAGTTTACCAGGGGTAGTGTTTGATCCTTTTCCAAAATCTGTACAGATATTCAAGAAGAGAATAAACAGCAACAGGGAAAATAAATGAAATGTTAGAGGGCATTCGACCAGTGCAGGCTATTGTAAATAAAAAACGTGTGCGAAAAAATTAATTCCATCCCCTGGTCCACGGAGTTTGGACAGCCAAAGTAGGGGACTGCCTGTAGGGGTGAAGTACAGTGGGGACTTCGAGAGCCCTGGGACCGCTACGGTAGCTGTGAAGGCCCTTCAGGAACTCTGAAAAGTGGTGGCAAAAGGGGCTCTGGTTAAGACGCAGCAGGTCGTTATGCTACTTAGGTTCCAAAATGGGTAAAAAATAAATAAGTAAATAAATGCAATGTAAATTTTAATCTTATACCAGTTGCATAGTATTATTTGAAGAAATTCCACATACTGTATATGAGTTGACTATGTTTGTAAGTATAGGAGATATTATAAGTAGAATTTTGTAAACAATATAAATTTATTAAGGATGATCTGTTTGTTTAATAGAAAAAATTGTTAGCTTAAATTGTATATTATTGTATTCTAGAAAAATTGTCTTCTTCTCTTGTTAATTTAATATTTAGTGCTTGACAATAATGTATTTTAGTGTACCATTTGCCACCGAGGTAGACACCTCATTTGCAAATAAAGAGATTTTGATTTGATTTGATTTGAACAAGCTAGAAAGAAGTCTCTAGAGTGGCTGTTGATCGCCATATTTGAATTCACTAAAACGCCGTGTCTGTCATGTTCTAAAGGACCAAAACGAGTGGGCGTGGTATTGAAGCAAGTGCACAGGCTGCAGGAAAAATATCGTTATACAATTTTCTTAATTTAGGAAAGCACTCAAAGGTGAATAATGTCTTTTTTAAATGGCACAAATACAAGATATACATAAGTAGGCCTACATATTACATACAAAAAAGAAAATCAACACATTTCCAGTACCGTACCGGTAGTTACTAAAGATATCAGAATCCATTGGCATTAGATGCATTTAGCATCAGGCTACAGTAGGTACTTATAGGAGGATAAACATAATAGAACAGAAAACCTTGAACAAAATAATATGATATAATGACAACATTGAGAAATTATTTGTATCACTTGGAACTGATATAATAAAACAATATGCTGAAATAGTCCATACGGTAATTAAATAAGCAATAGGCCTACTATAATTATTACAGTTACCGATATAGTAAAAACAGAACAGTAAGCTACAGTAACATGGTGGAAATTGTTCATATTGCTCTAATAATAATAATAATAATAATAATAATAATAATAATAATAATAATAATAATAATAATAATGTAAGGCCTCCGAGGAGGCCTGTTCCAGGTCTTACGAGTTGACGTCCTTAGGCAACCTGCACATGTGTGAGGATAGGGTCCTATCTGTTGTTGAAGGTGGCACAAACACCTATTCCCCTGAGTCAGAGGAATTAAAAAATTGAGTCTAAAATCTCCGACCTGACCGAGAATCGAACCTGGGCAAAAGGGCCAGTATGCTAACCGTTTAGCCATGGAGACTGGCATACTACTATGCATTTTGCAAAAAATAAAAAGTTTTCAAGTGAACAATGCTGTATAAAATATCCAATAATAATAATAATAATAATAATAATAATAATAATAATAATAATAATAATAATAATAATACAAGAAGTTGCAGGATGAAATGTTTACATTAACAAGACAGGACAGTCCACTTCAATCAATCAATCAATCAATCAATCAATCAATCAATCAATCAATCAATGAATGGATCAATCAATCAATCAATCAATCAATCAATCAGCTCTTCTTCTTTCTCTCAATTCTTCCCAGCCCAAATTTTGCAACATTTTTGTAACACTATTCTTTTGTCGGATATCACCCAGAACAAATCGAGCTGCTTTTCTTTGGATTTTTTCCAGTTCTTGAATAAGGTAATCCTGGTGAGGGTCCCATACACTGGAACCATACTCTAGTTGGGGTCTTACCAGAGACTTATATGACTTATATGCACTCTCCTTTACATCCTTACTACAATCCCTAAACACCCTCATAACCATGTGCAGAGATCTGTACCCTTTATTTACAATCCCATTTATGTGATTACCCCAATGAAGATCTTTCCTTATATTAACACCTAGATACTTACAATGATCCCCAAAAGGAACTTTCACCCCATCAACGCAGTAATTAAAACTGAGAGGACTTTTCCTATTTGTGAAACTCACAACCTGACTTTTAACCCCGTTTATTAACATACCATTGCCTGCTGTCCATCTCACAACATTTTCAAGGTCACGTTGCAGTTGCTCACAATCTTGTAACTTATTTATCACTCTATAGAGAATAACATCATCCGCAAAAGGCCTTACCTCCGATTCCACTCCTTTACTCATATCATTTATATATATTTAAGAAAACATAAAGGTCCGATAATACTGCCTTGAGGAATTCCCCTCTTAATTATTACAGGGTCAGATAAAGCTTCACCTACTCTAATTCTCTGAGATCTATTTTCTAGAAATATAGCAACCCATTCAGTCACTCTTTTGTCTAGTCCAGTTGCACTCATTTTTGCCAGTAGTCTCCCATGATCCACCCTATCAAATGCTTTAGACAGGTCAATCGCGATACAGTCCATTTGACCTCCAGAATCCAAGATATCTGTTATATCTTGCTGGAATCCTACAAGTTGAGCTTCAGTGGAATAACCTTTCCTAAAACCGAATTGCCTTCTATCGAACCAGTTATTAATTTCACAAACATGTCTAATATAATCAGAAAGAATGCATTCCCAAAGCATGTCAATGCATGTCAAACTTACTGGGCTGTAATTTTTAGCTTTATGTCTATCACCCTTTCCTTTATACACAGGGGCTACTATAGCAACTCTCCGTTCATCTGGTATAGCTCCTTTGACTAAACAATAATCAAATAAGTACTTCAGATATGGTACTATATCCCAACCCATTGTCTTTAATATATCCCCAGAAATCTTATCAATTCCAGCTGCTTTTCTAGTTTTCAACTTTTGTATCTTATTGTAAATGTCATTGTTATCATATGTAAATTTTATTACTTCTTTAGTATTAGTCTCCTCCTCTATCTGGACATTATCCTTGTAACTTTGTGTTAATGATGTTAAATCTCATATTTACCTGAATAATTCAATTCAATATTTTTAGATGAAGATTCCGATAATGCCGTTTCTTATTATTTGCCTTATGTCACAAGACTCAGACACATCTTATAGCTGCGATGGGATAGGACAGGGTTAGGACTGGGAAGGAAGTGGGTGTGGCCTTAATTAAGGTACATCAGTCCCAGCATTTGCCTGATGTTAACATGGGAAAGCACAGAAAACCATCTGTCAGTGCTGCCAACAGTGGGGTTCGAACCCATTAACTCCCTAATGCAAGCTGATAGCTATGTCACCCAAACTGTGCAGCCACTTGCTCAGTAGGCCTAGTGTGATCTTTAAATATGAGTAGATAGGTTCTCTCCTTATCAATCACAGTTCTTCTGCAGTACCTCCCAAATGCAAGCTAACAACTACACGCCTCGAATCACGTAGCAAACTCGCTACAGCAAGTACTCGTATTACTCTGTATCGTTGGCAGAGATGATGAGGTGGCTAGGAAATACAAAACATTGTTGGTATGGCATTGGACAGTAAGAGTCTTCTGTCATTGTTCACTATATATTTATCTTCAAAATGCCACGAACCCGGGAAACAATGCCCTGTAGGATATCATTTAATAGCAAATAATGTTAATGTTTTTTGCATCCTACCAACTTCTTTAATGGTCTTGGAGATGCCAAGGTGCTAGAATATTTTCCCATAGGAGTTCTTTTACATGCTGGTAAATCTACCGACACAAGGCTGGCTTACAGACAGAATAATTAAAGCATAAGTCCATAGTGCAGATGTATGCATGTACAGTGAAACCCTGACAATATCCATCCGCGTAAGACATGTTTTCTCCCAGATCACTGCACATCCCTTAGATAAAGCCTTTAACATTTACCCTGTGCATTGCATTCAAATCCTGCCTATTGTGCTTCATTCGTGGAATTTTTTAAATTCATTTTCAGCAATATAGGGAAGGAAAATTAAATTTTTGTTACTTGTTCTCACTAGAGTCCCTAACTGATCTGTAAAGTATTCCACCCTTTGCTTTCTGGCTTTGCAAAGTATTGGGGCTCATTACTTGTGCTCTATATCCCTGAACAGGACAGTACTATACCATGACCACTATTTCATTACCCCTTCTCTCTTGCAGTTCTTTGCTAGTTCTGGAAAATTTTGCTTGTCAGTTTCATGTTTTCTTTGGTGTAGTGAAGTGTCTATCAGTATCAGTAGTAAACAAACAGCACTTTCTTTGTCAGGTAAATAAAACACTTAAAAAGGAAGGAAACCTCTTATTGGAACCGAATTAGAATCAGTTTTTCACTTCAAGTACCTTAGAAGTACAATCTTGAAATACAACACTGTCAAGCAGGACACAGAAAGCATCAAACTTTTACAGTCAAGTCAGAAACCTACTCTGGGACTGCAAAATGCACAAAAATCAAAAGAATCGTCGCCATAAGACCTATCTGTGTCGGTGCGACGTAAAGCCCGTAGCGAAAAAAAAAAAAAAAAAAAAAAAAAATCAAAAGCAACGCTGTACCACACCTATTTTGTACCAATTCTCCATGTGGTTTAGAAGCATGTACTGTCCTAAACAATGACTTACAGCAGAATTCAGGCGACAGAAATGAGATTCATTAGAACTATGAATCAAACTAATCAGAAGGACAAAATCAGGAAAGAAAACATAGGAGGGTAGCTGGTATTGAAGTCCCTATTACTTTTTTTTGCTAGTTGCTTTATGTAGCACCGACACAGATAGGTCTTATGGCGATGATGGGTTAGGGAAGGGCTAGGAGTGAGAAGAAAGCGGTCGTGTCCTTAATTAAAGTACAGTTGCCATTTGCCTGGTGTAAAAATGGGAAACCACGGAAAACCATCTTCAGGGCTGCCGACAGTGGGGTTTGAACCCACTATCTCCTAGATGCAAGCTCACAGCTGCGCACCCCTAACTGCACAGCCAACTCGCCCGGTGTACCTATTACTAGTGTAATAAAGAAGCATAAGGGCACATTATGAGAATTAAGAGCGAGAGACCTGCTACAAAGTACTATACTTTGACCTTACTGCCCAAGGAAAAAGAGCAAGAGGAAGGTCAGGCCAATGCTGGATAGAGACAGTAAAATCAAATGTGGAGGAGAGAGGTCTCAGATGGGAAGATATCCTGGAACAGAAGACGTATGCTGACAGGAAGAGATGGTGAGTGCTTGTACACCACACTCGGGATATTGGAGTTGGAAAATGATGATGGTGATGAAAGAAGCGTGATGAAAACGCCATCGAGCTAATGACCTCAATATTAGGCCCCTTTAAATAACAAGCAATAAAACATCATTCTTAATCAGAAACAACTTGCTGATACCATCGTCAACTTCAAGAACAACAATAAAGAATCATGATTCAATCACTACAACTGCTTCGTTGGGAGGATGCAAGAGGAGGAAAGTAAAGGATTTGGGGAAGATTTTAGTTGAATGGCTTCATCATTCCCAGAACTCAACAATACGTTGTATATTAGTTAATATACTGTAGCCTACGTACAGTTGGTAGTCCTTCCAATTAATAAGTGGTCCTGGTTAATACGTAAGTGAAGAGGGTTTTTCTGGGTTTTGCTGTAGGCTATGTGTGTGTGTGCGTGTGTGTGTGTGTGTGTGTGTGTGTGTGTGTGTGTGAAGGTCAGTGGCAAGGAACAAAAATAACTTTGAATTTCATTAAATAAAAAGAGACTTAGTGGAGACTCAAACTTGCACACCATCCACTACAATCAATCATTCACCACTGATCTGCATTTAGGACAGTCACCTAGGTAGCAGATTCCCTATTAGTTGTTTACCACTTTTCTAAAATAATTTCAAAGTAGCTGGATACTGATCAATAAATTTAGTGAATCATTCCAATCCCTAACTCCTCTCTCTATAAAAGAATATTTGCCACAATTCGTCCTCTTGAATGCCAACTTTATCTTCATATAATGGTCTTCCCTACTTTTAAAAACACCACTCAATCTTATTCATCTACTAACGCCATTCTGCACCATCTCTGCACTGACAGCTCAGAATATACTCCACCGCTTAGTCGATCAGCTTGTCTCCTTACTTCCAAGTCTTCCCAGCCAAAATTTGCAACATTTACACCATGACTTAACTCCTATTACAATGTCTAGTATATACAGGATAGTCGGAAACAACGTGAACCAGGTAGATGAGCATTAGAGGGTTGGTCTTACTGATTGAAAAAATAATTTGATATCTCGCGCCGTTGTCATTTTATCAGCTGCTGAAGTTAGCCAACCGGGTCCCTTCACGGATGAATTCAAATGGGTTTTTCATAGTGATGTTGTTAAATCTGCAGGTGGCTCAGGCGGGCTTGAGAGCCATGCAGAGAAATCAGCATGAAACACAAACACACCGTGGGTTCCAGCCGGTGTCACCGTAGCGATCTTGTCAGCTCGGAGGTCCATACTCAAATCCCACCCAATTTTCTTCGATTGGTGCTTTAAAGCCCATCCTAGGCGACGTGCAGATGTAGCAACACTGCCTCGCAAAGCCCATTTGATTGGTTCATTTCAGCAGCTGATAAAATGACAACGGTGCGAGATACTGAATTATTTTTTTCAAAATATTTATCAGTATGACCAACCCTCTAGTGCTCATATACATGGTTCATGTCATTTCTGACCACCCTCTATATACAATATATCTATTAGGTCAGAGAGAGAGAGAGAGAAAGGAATAAGAAAGGAACACATATGGTAGGACGAACACAATGGCAGTTTAGTGTGAGAAGAAGCAACGGAAACAGGAGATGAGGACAAACATGGAAACACAAAAGGACAAGGAGGTCTGCCCTTCTGATGAAGATGGGAAGCAGAAATGAAACAAGCTCTTCATGGGCTGAGAAGAGATGGATGTAGAAGAACTGGGATTGATGAGGAGAGAGCCTATCTACGAAGGGAGTTCAGTATATAATGCAACACATATTTTTTCTAAAAGCAGGTTGCTTTTATTGGGGATTCAAATACACCATGTTATTCCTTTTGCTACAGTATCCTACTTTTCAACATAATCTCTAGTCACTGCTACGGCCTTACGCCATCGTAATGTGAGGGTCTGCATGCCTGCACGGTATCAGTCGACTGGTCAGTGTCGGAGTCAACGTTGTGCTCATTGGTAACTTCCCCATCATCCTTGTAGTGCTTCCTGCGGAGCACATCATTCATTGGGCCAAACAGATGGAAGTCAGATGGCGCGACATCCGGGCTGTAGGGTGGATGAGGAAGAGCAGTCCACTGAAGTTTTGTGAGCTCCTGTCAAGTGCACAGACTTGTGTGAGGTCTTGCACTGTCGTTGAGAATGTGTTTGACTGTGATCTGTCGATCACCTCGAATAAGGGTGTCTGCACGTTCCGACTTTGCAGGTGTCATAGCTGTGTGCGGCCGACCGGCACCTGAGAGATCAGATAGGTTTGCTCAATCCTGTTTTGATGATGAAACATGCCTCGCCCAAGGACTCACCATACTTTTGTCCACTGCCAGGTCTCCATAGACATTCTGCAAGTGCCTATGAATATCTGTAATGCCCTGGTTTTCCGCCAAAAGAAACTCAATAATTGGTCTCTGTTTGGTATGTACCTTCATTACAGGTGCCATTTTGAAGACTAGTTATACTGCTGCCATCTACTGGATATTAATGAAACTCTATGAGGTGAAGCAAAACTCCAGTTTTTTAAAACCAAAATTGGCCAAGAAATAAAATGTGTTGCATTATATAATGAACGCCCCCCCATATTTAAAGATGGCAGTGTACGAAGATGTGGAGATTGTACGTGTCCTTTTGTGTTTCGATGCTTGTCCTTATCTCCTATTTCTCTTGCCCTGTCTTCCCACACTGACCTGCCAGTGTGTTCCTTTCTTACGCTCTCCCCCCCTTTCTCTCTCTCTCTCTCTTTTTCTGACTTCATTTTACACTTGTTTGTTCCTTTCTTATACTCATAGTATACGGCATATAACTTACTTAATTCTATTCCTTCTGTTACAATCCTTCTATAGCACTAACAACTTAGTGTCGTTCCTACTTAACCAATGTACTAGGGGAAATGCTTCCTGAAGAGTTGGCTTAAATGACTGCTTATAATAGTGTATGAAAAGTGAAACATTAAAATCTTGATATAGGAATTGATTTTAAACCCATATTTATAGACTAGTATGTAAGCCAGTCTTCGGCAGCCCAAATTACTACGTGAAAAGTTGTAACTTGAATAAAATATAATTGACAACATTCATGACGAAATGGGCACCATCTGAAAAATACTTGCAGAAATAAATAACTTGATTGAATATGAAAGAATTCTTTCAATACTTCATACAGTAGAACCTCTCTTCTGTGGACATCGTCGGTTCCGTGAAAAAACGCCCTTTATGAGAGGTGTCCACTAAAACAAGGATGTAAAAGTTAATCGAACATATTAATACCCAAGAACATCCACCTTAAATATAAGTATAAGGTCGATCGTTATTTAGATTATTTTAAACAATTTCTAACTAAATATTTGCCTGGGAAATATTCAAAGTGATAACACAGCCTTTACAATCATTACAGGTTCAGGAAGTAATCATTCAAATAGGGTGTGTAAATTTAGCGCATTTTTTTCTTTACTGCTATATTCTCGGAAAGGAAATAACGACCCAGAGTGACAAATTCTTTACTGCATTAATCTCACCTTTCAGATTATTTGTGATTTCTCGTGCTTTTTCTTGTAACATTGGCCAATTCACTCACAGTTTCTGTGCTCAATCACGTTTGAACCATTGACTTCCATATTCTTTTCACTCCCCAATTCCTATTTTCCTCCCACTCACTTAAAATTGTATTTTTGTTCTTAGTAAGTGTAGTTTTTATGAATTTGTTTTCAATCCAAATTCATTAGTTTTTATAAGTACAGTATTTATTACATTTTACAAGGGCTGTTTACCGTGGTCGTATTGTATCAACCATTCTCGCGGCAGTAATGCGCTGGCAACAGAGGAAAGGCGATGCTCATGTGTTTTGCAATACGTCAAGTTAGAAGTAAAGCGGTGCGGAGTATAGGAAAGAGTACTAAAGGCTGTACACATTTTACGGATACTGGGTCAGAATGAGTTTACCTACATTTGTTCAATAACTTACATACCTTTATAAATGGTCCGTTATTGGACATTATAAATTTTCCAGCTAACTCAGTCCTGGTTGCCAACGTTTTGCTTGGTGTTCTGATGCTTTATTATGTTGGTTTTGAATAGTAACTTGAAATATAGGTAGCGTTTACAGTCAGTGACCTTGGTAGTTTTCTTGGAATGACAGAAATAATCTAGTGTGGTGTCTTTCAGACACTGCATGACCACTCCCGGGTTAAAAAACAAAGATGATGGTGGCAAACTCAATTATATGCAAGTAGATCATTGTTAAATCACTTAACAGATCAAGAAATGAGTGGATAGTTTCATAACTGAGTCCTCTGATTTTGATATCCTGTTAATTGGGCCAAAAATTACCTGGGCAAGTTCAGTCATGAGAGAATCTATATCCATACAGGAAAGGCTAGTTGTGACTTTCCATTTTGTTGCTACGGGTGATTTATACACACCAGTCTTCAATATCTTATATCTTTTATTATATTTTAGTTTATTAATTAACCAACTAAGTCAATCAAGGCAACTACAAAATAAAGAAATAGTATAACCTTCTATTCATGTTCCTGTTCCTTTTGCCTGTAAATGAAGATAGAAGATTTACCATTTTCTTTTTGCACTCATTGATTCGTATCTCCCCTCACCAGGTTGGATAGCTCAGGTGGTAAGGCGCTGGCCTTCTGAGTTCAAGTTGGCGGGTTCAATCCCGGCTCAGTCCGGTGGTATTTGAAGGTACTCAGATATGTCAGCCTCGTGTTGGTAGATTTATTGGCACATTAAAGAACTCCTGCGTGACAAAATTCCGGCACTCGGCATCTCCGAAAAATATAAAAGTAGTTAATGGTACATAAAGCCTGGTATTTCACTTGATGTGTTGATCAACATTTTTGTCACTATTTCATTCCATTCTTTTTAATTGTATTAAAATGGTCCTTATGTTTGGGATTCCAGAAAATTTCTGTGTACCTGTACAGTTTAACAGTTAATTTGTTTGACCACTACATTGCATTATAAACTGAAGAATTGGAAATAGATAAAAATACCACTTGCAGATAAAGATACAGATTGTGGTTAAGTAGGACTGTGCAAACCCTATCCATACTTGTTGCAACATGCGCATGCAACTTCCTTTGATAGCTCACTGAAATATCGACACTCAGCAGACTGGAGTTTTATTGCTGGGTGACGTTGCAGGATTGCTGAAATGCACGTCATACTGCTTGCCATACTGCTCAGTTCGACGCCTTGTACACTGGTGTGTACACAACTATACATGAACTGCAACCAACAGAAGATTGTACACTCTGCACACTTCAGTTGAACACGTGCTGCATTGCTGCCTGCTTGTAGAGTATTGAAGGAGCTCAATCTCGCTATGGTAACCACTGTAATATGATAAACACTGTTGCTTTCAAGTGAATCCAAAACTTTTCAAGGAGAAAACACAATTAGACCTACAGCTAGGGCGATTTCCCTCAAACACAATTCTTTATTCAATTTTTATTCGTATATAATTCACTAATAATGTTATTGGTTTTATGCCCCACTAACTACTTTTACAGTTTATGGAGAGGCTTAGGTGCCAGAATTTTGTCCTGCAAGAGTTCTTTTACATACTAATATACCTACTGATATGAGGCTAGCATATTTGAGCACCTTCAAATATCACTATGGTAAGTTATGCTCAAACTTGCCAACTTGGTGTGAAAAGGTCAGCGTTCTAACCATCCGAGCTACTCACCCCGGTTTTATATAAAATTAATAGCCTAATCACAGTCCCATAAATTCACCTGCTGACACTGAAAGCATTGATGCATTTGGATATTTTTTCAATTGTGGGATGATAATAATGATAATAATAATAATAATAATAATAATAATAATAATAATAATAATAATAATAATAATAATAATAATAATAATAATGGTGGTAGAAAAGGCCTACTGCAGGTGCTTTTAAGTTGACGATGGGACCCCTTGGACCAGAGTCCAGACTACAGAATCAGATAAGTAAAGTCGTGTCCTCGTTCCGAGGTGGTGCAGCTCTTTGCAGGCACACTCTTAATAAAGGTGAGCTGTATGTACCATTTTAACCACATACCAGTCCTCCTTCCATTCAAGTACTTTGAATCAAATCCATGCCCCTGAGGAGGGCACCATTTCACTGCGAAGGTGGATAATAATTTTGTAAACAACCTACATGATTTACATATCATTAAAAAGCCTATACTGTAGAAGCTCAATTTAATGCGGTTGTTAGGGTGCATGTTTTACCCGATGTTATAGCTTAATTACAGTAAATGGAAAGTGACCTATAGGGTAACAGAAGATTGGGGAAAAATAGTAGGCTCCCAGAAAACACAATTTTATGAAAGACACTGTATCTAAAATACTCACATTCGACATTTTTATTCATCGTGCAAACAATTATGTTCAATTTTAACGTATGCTTTTCTCATTTTGTGACATCGCATCACCTGCACCGAACTCTAGACTTAACTAGGAGATTGTCTGACAAAAGCTAAAAACCAACATGGTCACTTGTTAAGGCAAACAAGTTTAAGTTGTTTAATAGACAGGCATGCAGTTTCTAAAATGCCATCTGGTGATCCCTTGAAATTCTGTTTAGCACAGAGTCGGTAACAGTTATAGATGGTATCGCACAATCCCTCTATGGAGTTCATTGTTACATTTAAAAAATAAGATCTTTATTGATGATTCTTTTTCGGAGACATGCTTTGTACCATGTTCAATCTGAATCCACAGTGAATCGGGCTGCATTTAACTTGGTTCCCACTGTATTATATGCTTGAAAATTAAAACTCATTCACTTTTCTGACTCCGAGGATAAGTGAAATATGGGCCTTGTAAGTTACTAGAAATAATACAAGGGTTGGGGCATAAGTCAAGGCAACTATTTTTCCCCCCACAAAATTTGCATTGTTCTACGAATAATAATGGCGTGCGGCCTCCGAAGAGGTCTGATGCAAGTCTTTTGAGTTGACGCTGTATAGGCGACCTGTGTGTCTGTGAGGATGGGGCCCTTCCTCTGATGAATTGTAATGCTAAATACGCCACACACACCCAGTCCCCAAGCCATCAGAATTAACCAATGAAGGTTAAAATCCCCAACCAAACCAGGAATCAGACCCGGGACCTTCTGGACCAAAGGAGCCATGGAGCCGGGCAAACTCGTGTCCTTGTTCTGAGGTGGTTCAGCTCTTTTTCAGGCACACCCCTATTGGAGGTGAGCTGCATGTACCATTTTAAGCACATACCAGACCTTCTGCCATTCGTAAATCTCTGGCAGTACCGGGAATGAAACCCAGACCCCCAAGGACGGCAGCTAGTAGTGCTCACTGTTATGCTACGGAGGTGGACACGTTGCTAATGTGCAATGGTCATATAGGCTGGAAAGCATGACACACATAGTACATGGACACAGCACAAGATGGTGGTGTATTGGACAGGTATCACGCAGAGGGCGATGGGATTGCAGTAGTGAGTCAGGCTCCGTGCAGAATGGAGGTGACAAGGCAAGTACTGGAACACCTGCCATACTCACCGGACCTATATCCGTGTGATTTTGATCTTATCCCCAAAGTGAAATAAGCACTGTATGGGAGATGGTTTGGGACACGAGTTGTTAATCAGACGTGGTGAAGTGACTAGTATCCGACATCTTCTGCATTACTGACAATGTGTTATGAGCAATCTTGGGGACTACTTTGAGGATTTACCATCAGTGTTACTTTAAACATTATGTAGCACAAGGATTTCATGTTGACAGTTTCCTCGCTTTATTTCCTACACTTGGTAAACCTACTACTTGGCATTATTCATACATTCCACAGCACCTTACACTCCCACTCCTATCTGTATTATATTTCCATTTTTGTGGATAATATCAATTTTGATGCTTTGCTACATCCATTTAAAAATTTTGAAAATTTGAAAAGACCAAAGTTCAATTTTTGCAAAATTTTTTGTTCGACTTGATGTGGAATGTCCCATACAATACAACATCTCCCTCAAATTGTAATTCACTTGCATTCACTTGCATTTCTTGAGTGTAACTGTGTAACTGGAATTCAACAGGACATCATCATCATCATCATCCTCCTTTCATGTATTAGTCCTATGGAAGAACTGTTACGGTCAATACAAATGATTTGCATTTTCACGCCATCTCTTCCTGGAGTGTCCAAGAAATCTCTTCCCACCGGGGCAGTAGTTTATGACTGCTTTGGGGATCCTGCTTCAGTCCATCCTGTTTAGGTGTTCTAGCCAATTTCTTGGTATTCATAGATGTGTTCCAATATAGGTCTGTTTTTTAAGGTCATTCAGCACATCTGTATTTTTTTTTGTGTTCCCACTCAGTGACTCCTGCTGTTCGCAGCATGTATTTCATTTCAGCTGTAGTTACGCTTCTCTCATCGCATTTCCTCAGGGTCCGCGCTTCATTTCCATAGCCAAGTACAGGGTTTTGTGGGTTTTGTAGATTCTTGTACAGGTGTGTTTTTGAACTAATGATGGTCTTAAAACTTTATTGATGATTCCCAAACATCTGTTAAATTTGGAGATTCTCTCAGGTATGTCCAGTTCTTCAAAGTAAGACAGTTTGTAGCCGAGGTATTTAAAATCATTTACTCTTTCCAAAATGTTGTTATTTAAGCAGATCTTGCTTCTTACTGGTTCCTTGCCACAGGACATATTGGGGCAAATATTAATTTATGTAAGGAGGGATGATAATTATTCATTATTTTTAAGAATTTATCAAGGGAAATGTTCGATAAATTTCCAAATTACCGGTATGTAAAATCTAGTAGAAAATCTGCCACCTGGACTACAGTCCTAAGTGCAGATTAATGATGACTGATTGATTCTGAAAAGAATTGGACAGGATACCTACTGAACTTTCTGCTGTTCTATACTTCCTCCTTCCCATGGGCCTCTCCAAATTATAGGTACTATCTCAGTTATAGTTCCTTAGCCTGGACTCAAGAAACTCTTTTTTTTTTGCTTGGGTTTTAACGTCCCAGCAACTCAGATAGGTTTATGGTGACGATAAGAAAGGACTAAGACTGGAATGGTAACAGCTTTGGCCCTAATTAAAGTACAGCCCCAGCATTTGAAAACCATCTTCAGGTCTGCCGATGGCGGGGTCTGAACCCACACTTTTTTGAAAGAAAGCTAAAAGCTAAACAGTTCTAACTTTCATTAAAAAAGTCAGATCTTTACTACAAAAATTTGGCAGAATTCTACCTAATTTCTGGCAAACCTCTGCGAAGATAAAGCTCTGAGTACTGAGTGCAATGAAGAAGACCAGAAACATCTGCCTGTCCATTAGATATTTTTTTTGCGTGCTTCGAACATATTCAGGTAGATGGTAGCACAAATTGTCAATTCTTATCTGTCTTTCCATATTCTTGTTCCACAATCATGTAAAACCCACAGCAAATATTTTTATGAAAATTATTATTGTTTCAGTTTTGAATCAAGTTATAAGGAAATATGAAATAAAAATTAATAAATTACATAGATGTGTTATAGAGCTAAACACAGAGTTCACCATTGAACCTATATCAATATTAACTGTAACATTTTGTTTTCAGCTTTACATCTTTCTAAAACTTTTCCCCCTAACAGTTGCCAAAATAGCTCCTTCCAATTTTTCCAGTCTGTCTAACAAGCCTGTGGCTTCACTCCTTGTCACTCACTGGTTTCTCAGTAGTGTTATTTCCAATATTACTTAGTGTCTCTAATAGGTGATAGGGGCTGCTTGGCTGAAGCAGCTCACCTGGAAGGATGTGGGTTCAAATCTCTGGCAGGAAAACAAAAAATTGTAAGGAACAAGATTTCCAATTCTGGAGGTGCATATGGCTGTGAGGTTCATTCAGCCTACATGAAAAATGAATACCAGATTAACTCCTGGGTGCAAAGGCAAAGACACTCTAGCCCACCAAATAGTGTTGGGTACTGAATGTATGATTCGAAGCAGTGTATCGATTCATTCAAGTGTCCGAGTGAATCAATTCACAGGAACGGCAAGCTCACGGCACATGATTCAGCTTACTCCCAGCGGACAGTGCTGAGTGGCGCACTCACTGGACGTTGACGGGGAGCCGAGCTTCCGCTGCAGCGAGACATTGAATCATGGCACATCGAAAGAATCGTGAATGAGCGCGGCTCAGTGAGACACATGATACACACGGCTCCTTATCGGCTCACTGGACACGCGGAGAGCCGAGCTTCCGCTGCAGCAAGACAGTGAATCGTGGCACATCGAAAGAACCGTGAACGAGCGCGGCTCAGTGAGACACATGATACACACGGCTCCTTATCGGCTCACTGGACACGCGGAGAGCTGAGCTTCCGCTGCAGCGAGACATACAGTGAACCATGGCACATCGAAAGAATCGTGAACGAGCGCGGCTCAATGAGACACAAGATACATACGGCTCCTTATCGGCTCACTGCAGCGAGACATACAGTGAGCCATGCTACACTGAAAGAATCGTATGCTATAATGGACTCTCGAGCTCAGCTCATTTGAAAATAATACCCATTTGCATTCACTGGCCTCTTCTTACAGGGAGGTTTAAATAATGGATGGATTTATTTGCAGTGTTAAAAAGTTAGTCACAACATAATTCTGAAGTAGCTAGTAAGTAGGTAGGCTATTAGGTTATACTATTTATTAGTTTAATGAACCTTAGTATTATAACTTAGTTGACATTTGACAATTAAACTCGACTCTAGCCTGCCCTATGACTATGAGTCATGCTCATGACCACTCAAAGTACCTGTTTTATATTGGGAAGAACGGCTCAGTATTCTCTCAGTTCATATGTCACATCGTTGCACAAGACTTCAATCATATGTGGACAGAGGCAATAACAGTATGTTGAATCAGAAAACCAGTGGGCTACTGTAAATCTCGGGTAGCCTATACAAAATATGACTATTAAAAAAAATCCTCAGCTGATAGAAAAATATTTTTCTTAAAAAAATGACTGAGCGAGTTGTCGTGCGGTTAATATCGCGTGGCTATGCGCTTGCATTCGGGGGATGGTGGGTTCGAATCCCACCGTCAGCAGCCGTTAAGATGGTTTTCCGTAGTTTCCCCATTTTCACACCAGGAAATGCTGGGACTGTACCTTAATTCAGGTCATGGCTGCTACCTTCCTAATCCTAACCTTTCCCACCCTGCGTCGCCGGAAACCTTCGATGTATTAGAGTAACTAGCATTTTTTCTAAGAAAGGAGTTCATAGTATGAAGACCAGATGGCAGCTGCAAGCACTGAATGCTGTTGCTGCTACCTTACCAGCACATACTACACAGATGCAGTAGGAGCGGTGACCAATGAGCCGTGAATCGGATCACTGTATCGATTCAGTAACGTGAACGGAATCAAATGAATCGATTCAGTAAAATGAATCGAATGTCCCATCACTACCACCAAGTGCTGAGGTTATGGATACTGGAAGCCTTTACCTTTCACCCCTCCAAGGCCTTCATGGCCTGTATGGAGTTGATCCCAGTCTTTATTTAAACTGTAGTACACATCACTTCTCTCCTTTGCTGAAACATTTCTAGAAACAGTTAGATGTGTTTGTAAGGTTTTCCACCCATGTTTTAAGGCAATAAAAACCAAATTCTTCTTCTTGACCACTTCCTTCTGCCTCTCGGTGTCAGGCCTTCCAACCATATTTTGTACTCTGTTCTGTCCCACACCAACTTCCTTACTTTATTTGGGTCTTATCCCTGGTACTTTGCAATTTCACTGACCATCCGATCCTAGTCCATCCATGGGTGTCCCTTTCTTCTGGTTCCCTCACGTGTAGCTCCAAACACTTGCTCAGATTTCAGCATCCATACAAACCAGGTGACCAAACCATCTGAGTGACTTCTTGTCAATGCCATCCTCTACAGAAATCACCCCAAGCTCTTCTTTTCCAGCTTTGTTCCATGTTCTATCTTTCCTAGTCTCGTTGACAACTTGGCATAGGTATTTCATTTCGGGTACTCTGCAGTCATGCTTTTTTCCTCCAGTCCAAGTCTCTGAGCCATGCACTGAAGTTGGCTTATAGAACTAAAGCTTTGCCTTCTGTGACACTTCTTTTTTACTGACTAAGCCCTGAATCAGCTGGTAAGAGATGTCATCGGCTTTCTGAACTCTGTTATTGATTTCATGTTCAATCTTAGCATACTCAGCAATTACTGTTAGAACTGACTTGCTCCCATTGTTCTCCCTTCCAGCGGATGTTGATATATTCTGCCTAGCCTCCAACCTTCATACCTTATTCTCCATGTGCACTTGCCCACTCTGTCACTGTCTCCTGTCAATTGCCCACTTCTTTTACATTGCTGTACCACTTAGTCCATGAAAATTATGAATAACAAGGGGACTCAGTCTATCTCTTTGTTTCATGCCCTTTTCCACCCTGAAGGATTTTCTTTCCATTAATCCTGAACATTCCCAGAACATCTTCATAAATGCTCCGAATTACTCTTAACAATCTTATCTTGTGCTTGAAGGTTCCAATCAAGGTGCATACTTCTTCCTTAGGCACAGAATTAAATGTTGCAGCTATATCTAAGAATGCCAAATCTACCTCCTTCCCCTGGCTATTCATATTCTTGGTCAACATTCAGATGCAACTGATATGGTCTTGGGTTTGTCGCCGAGTTCTAAAAGCAGCTCATTCTTCCCCTAATGCTTGTTCAACACTCTGTCATATATGCTTTTCACCAATCCTTATGTACGGTTTAAACACTACACAGGAAAGCAACAAGAACTTACAGAGTGAATGCTGAAAGGCGTAACAGTCTACAATGAATGAATGTATATAATATTATTCCAGTGTAAAATCATTTCACCTTTTGCATATTTCTAGTTACGTTGGCACCACTTTATCGAAGTACTAGATTGATGAAACACACTTTTCTAGATGTTTTTCTGTATGTTTTTGTGAAGAAAATATGTCTGACTGTCCTTATAGGTACACTAGAAACCAACAGTGCAGTACCGCCGATCTACATCACCAAGTATAATCGCTTTGTGGACAACATTCTGGAGAGAGTGAACCGTGTTTTACGTAAGAACTATGACCCCGTCAACGTACGACTACAGAACAACAATAATAACAACAACAATAATAATAAAAATAAGAAAAACAAGAAGAAGAATGGTCCAGTGCGTCGTAAGGGTGCGAAGGTGGGGAACAAGAGACGACCACGACCACGAGCCATTCTGATCAGGTAAACATAGCAAAAGAACACACTTACTATTCCTTAATACTCCACAATAATATGTTTTTCTTCTCAAAACAATTCTTCATCTTTCAGTGTCTCCTACTTCTTCTGTTCTAAACTTACTGCAAAATATTCTTCAGATCAAGTCAAATCGAATGAATTCACTTGGAATCGGACATTATCCCTGGTATAATATAATAATTTTGTGTGGCTATTTCTCGCCCTTGTAAGGCAGACCCTCCAGTGAGGGTGGGCGGCATCAGCTATGTGTCGGTAACTGCATGTTATTGTGGTGGAGGATAGTGTTATGTGTGAATTGCAGGATGTTGGGGGCAGCACAAACACCCAGTCCCTGAGCCAATGGAATTAACCGTTTAAGGTTAAAATCTCCGACCCAGCCGGGAATCGAACCTGGGACCCTCTAGACCAAAGGCCAGCACGCTAACCATTTAGCCATGGACCCGGGCATTATCCCTGGTGACAAATATATCATAAATGCCTGCCTGTTAAGACATCAGCCTGGAAGCTGGTTGGATTATCATATAGCACAATCAGTCAGTCAATCAATCAATCAATCAATCAATCAATCAATCAATCAATCAATCAATCAATCAATCAATGATCTGCATTTAGGGCTGTCGTCCAGATGGCAGATACCCTATCAAATGTTTACCTAACTTTCTAAAAAATGTTTTCAAAGAACTTTGAAATTTATCGAATATTTCCCTTGACAAAGTGTTCCATCCCTTATTCCTTATCTTATAAATACTTGCCCCAATTTCTCTTCTTAAATTCCAACTTCATCTTCATATTTTGATTTTTCATATTTTTTAAAAGCTCCACTGAAGCTTATTCGTCTACTAATGTCATTCCATTCCATCTCTCCACTGACAGCACGGAACATACTGATTATAATACCAACATAAATGGTCTGTTATTAGACATACTGCTTAGCCGAGCAGCTTGTCTCCTCATTCCCAAGTCTTCCCAGTCCAAAGTTAGCAACATTTTCACCGGGCGAGCTGGCCATGCAGTTAGGGGTGCGCAGCTGTGAGCTCACTTCTGAGAGACATCGGGTTAGAATCCTACGGTCGGCAGCCCTGAAGATGGTTTTCCATGGTTTTCCATGGTTTCCCATTTTTACACCAGGCAAATGCTGGGGTTGTACCTTAATAAATTAAGGTCACGGCCACTTCATTCCTATTCCTTTCCTGTCCCATCATCGCCATAAGACCTATCTATGTCAGTGCGACGTAAAGCATATAGCAAAAAAATAGCAACATTTTCATAACACCTCTTTTTTGTCAGAAATCATCACGTACAAATCATGCTGCTTTCTTTTGGATTTTTTCCAGTTCTTGTATCAAGTAATCATGGTGTGGGTCCCATATACTGGAACCATACTCTAATTGGGGTCTTACCAGAGACTTATATGCTCTCTCCTTTACATCTTTACTATGACCTTAAATACCCTCATAACCATGTGAGGATATCTGTTTCCTTGCTTTACAACCTCATTAATGTGATTACCCCAATAAAGATCATTCCTTACAGTAACACCTAGGTACTTATAGTGATCTCCATGAGGTACTTTCACCCTATCAACACCGTGAGAGGACATTTCCTCTTGGTGAAACAGCCTGACTTTGCAACCTGTTTAGCATCATACCATTGTCTGCTGTCAATCTCACAACATTGTCTAGGTCTTTTTTGCAGTCGCTCATAATCCTGTAACTGATTTACTACTCTATACAGTATATTATCATCCGCAGAAACCTTATCTGTGATTCCAGTTCTTTACTCAGATCATTTCTATACATAAGAAAATATAAAGGTCCAATTATAGTGCCTTGTAGGACCCTCCTCTTAATCATTACAGGATCAGACAATGCTTCTCCTACTTCAATTATCTGAGCTCTGTTCTTAGAATTTAGGCACCCATCCAACCACTATTTTATCTAGTCTAATAGCCCTCACTTTTATCAGTAGCCTCCCATGATCTACCCTAGGTCAATAACAATACAGTCCATTTACGGGGTTATAGTGAAACCACAGAAAACAATGGTGATCCCATAATGCAGCATACAAGGCAGGATGAGGAGTGAGGTAGTTTTATATTGCTTTCCTTAGTGGGCTAGAAAGTGCTATTGCAGCATTCAGATCCACTGATCATGCTCCAAACTCAGCACCACCCATACCTACTCATACCTCAGCAACTTCCATACTGTCACAGCCATAAGTAAATTGTAGACTATGGTAGAAGCTCCATTTTGCTCTGTCCTGGGCCAGAAGACAAGTGCAAAATATATTGTATATATCAAGGAACAGAAACAGGCTAACAACATAAATATAGTTATACTTGTAAATACAAAGAGTGGAATGCAAGAACACTGCTTTTAAAGGGGGAGAAAAAGAAAAAAGCCCCAATGGGTTGATATAAATAATACAAAAGAGCTTGACAACTTCACAGGCTTCCATAATGACTGCCAGTATACACAAACACTGAATGTTCTTAACACTCCATACACCATTAGACTTCCAAAAATATTAAAATTTTACAAGAGTGTGTACTCTTCAAGGCAGTTTGGGTTTAGGAAAGGTTATTCCACTGAAGCTCAACTTGTAGGATTCTAGCAAGATATAAGAGATATCCTGGATTCAGGAGGTCAAATAGACTGTATTGTGATTGACCTATCTAAGGCAATTGATAGGGTAGATCATGGGAGACTACTGGCAAAAATGAGTGCAATTGGACTAGACAAAAGAGTGACTGAATGGGTGGCTATATTTCTAGAAAATAGATCTCAGAGAATTAGAGTAGATCACCATTGTTTTCTGTGGTTTCACTATAACCCCATAATTAAGAGGGGAATTCCTCACAGCAGCATTAATACACCTCTGTTTTCTTATTCATATAAATGATATGAGTAAAGAAGTGGAATCAGCGATAAGGCTTTCTGCGGATTTTGTATAGAGTAATAAATAAGTTACAAGATTGTGAGAAACTGCAAAATGACTTTGATAATGTTGTGAGATGGACAGTAAGCAATGGTATGGTGATAATCGGGGTTAAGTCAGGTTGTGAGTTTCACAAATAGGAAAAGTCCTCTAGTTTTAATTACTATCATTGATGGGGTGAAAGTTCCTTTTGGGGATCATTGTAAGTACCTAGAGGTTAATATAAAGGAAGATCTTCATTGGGGTAATCACATAAATGGGATTGTAAATAAAGGGTACAGGACTCTGCAGATGGTTATGAGGGTATTTAGGGGTTGTAGGAAGGATGTAAACGAGAGGGCATATAAGTCTCTGGTCAGCTCAACTAGAGTATGGTTCCAGTGTATGGGACCCTCATCAGGATTACTTGATTCAAGAACTGGAAA